>NW_008710245.1:1241377-1500966 GCF_000327385.1 Lottia gigantea
GTTTAAGCTTATGACACCTTAAAGTCTTCAAATGAAGCAGTTACTTTTAACGTAAACTATTTCTAAGAAAATTAGTTTTTCATCAAAAAGCCATTAGGTTTTCTCTCCTCAATAAATTCTGAGTAAAATTCTCTAGTAGAGAGTGGTTCAATGTAGCTTTGCCGTCTGTCTGTTTAAGTATTTAATTGATGGGTATATAAAATATCTTACAAGACATATCGCATTTAATCTGACAGATATCTACTTGTTCAAATTAGCGTGAAATGATAGGGGCAGATAACTCTCAGATTGATGACAGCTCCGCACAAAATACTGTGAAAATTAATAAAGCAACATGTTAGATCAAGGTGCTAACTAACGGAGTGATGTTTGCAGATAATTTTGATAATCTCTGGCACATGTCAAAATATTTTTCACTTCTGCTGCTACTTTTTTCAAATTATTGCCTATCAAATGAATTTGTATGTTTGGTGAGTTTTATTTATAATGGTGGTTCATCAAGAACAAAACATAAGATAACATGAAATGTGTTAGTAGTTTTCTTTTACTATTCTACAATATAACATGCTAATGAAGATGAGTGATGCCATGCAGTACAAAATGAGTGAAATGTTGCCAAACAACATCACCGATTTCACCATTTTTATTCCATTTTTTCTCTTTAATACATTTTGCAGAAACTGCCTTGCTTAAAGATACAGAACAGCAATCCCTTGAATAGCAGGTTGGGACCATACTCATTTGGTCACCATGGCCCCTTGACTAACAGAGAGATAAAAACCGAGGGACAGCTCTGCATCACAATCAAAAAAAAAGAAAATACACAGAAATAGAGCTGAAAACATGTACTTCACAAGAGATATACTTCCTTAAGAAGTGGATTGCACCAAAATCCAAAAATGGAGCCAACTATTCAAGCAATAACTTACAATTTTAAGCAAAAGTATACAGACTCCAAATTCACCTTTAGACAAAATCCACCTCCAAATTGAAGAAGATACAAAGAACAACTGATAACATGAGGCGAACTCGAATTGTAATACTTGTAACATATCAAGATAGTCTCCAATACAATGTAATATCAACCTCTTAGTGATAACTATATCATCAACCTTTGACCCCGCTAAGATAATGAGATAAATCATTAAAATAAATATATTGAGTTACAACATTGTCTTCTGATAAAAAGCTCAATTTAACTGAAACTATGGTGGGAACTCAAATATGGCCATCAGATACGTTGTAAAGATTCCGCTCAAAAGATACTAAATTAACTGAAACTATGGCCAGACCATCCAATACATCATGTGCACCTTCATGTCCAAATGTAAAGATTCTGGAATTAAGCAAGTTGTTCAAAAACTCACTTTGATTATGTTTGAATTTGGTTGATGCTTCTTTTCCTGATATCCAAAATTCAACAATATATGTATCCTATGATAAAAACTTAATGATACTGTTGAAGCATGAAACTCCCCACTATATAAATTTTCTTGAAATGGAATTTTAACCAATAAAATTCTGAGGACATGGAATCCACAAACAATCAGCATCCAGCTGATCTTAACCAATCAGAATCATCGATCTTGAATCCAGAAGCAATCGGTATCCAGCTGACCTGCAAAAGCACTTAATTGATTCCAACAGTCACAGAAAATCATTATTATGTATATTATACCAGGGCATTATAATGTACATAAGAAGGCATTATCAGTGATATAACATATTGACTAAAGGATAAACAATTAACAATTAGATGATTTAATTAGTGTATCTGTAGCATCATTGGACTGTCACATGTGGTATTATGATGATTAAAGATGGATTACCCTCTCATCAGCCTGTGACACCAATCTGTATGAGGTTTGGATTAAGACAATAAACCTGTATATTGCTAAATCAACATGAACTAAAACTTAGAACCTGGATTTTAATGGACATATCTTAAGAAATTATTGACAAAAAAATCTTATATTACTAAGCTCAAATAGCAAAATGATTTTTAAATTCAGCTCTGCTTAAAAACGT
Organism: Lottia gigantea; assembly: GCF_000327385.1. Taxonomy (NCBI): domain Eukaryota; kingdom Metazoa; phylum Mollusca; class Gastropoda; family Lottiidae; genus Lottia; species Lottia gigantea. The sequence goes on from NW_008710245.1 coordinate 1,243,406, forward strand.
ACTGATATTTGCTCTCTCTCTCTCATAAATTTGAACTTCTTGACTTAGTACACCAGACCTAAAAGAAACCATTTGGTTGATAAGGAACTCTTACATTTGGGAGATAAAAAAGTTCATGTTTTGATCCAGAGAAAATAAACTAATAATCTGATTTACAAAACAGGTTAATTAAGAAATATTTATGATACAGCTGGGAGTTCACAAAATTCCCCTCATGATTCCCACTTACTCAATTGACTTTTAATAACAAATTTTTTCAGATACAGAATTCTGAAAATTTTGATAATCTTCAACACAAAAATTCTGAATGTGATAACCGATATTTCTTCAAAAATTGACAATAAAGCATTGATTTACCTGCTATATTTTGAAATGAATATAATTTCAAAAAAGAATAAAGGAAACAAAGTCCAATTCAACAACCAGAAATTTATCAATTTTAAGTCTGACGACAAAAAGATATAAAGAAACCCTGAAATTAGTGAATGAGAATTTTGGTGACAGAAACTAGTAAATGAGAAAATCTGAAATTTTATTAAGTTATTTTCATACATTTTTTCAAAGAAAATTTCCACGAAAAAATTGTAATTTTTAAATTATGGGAACAGAAATAATTTACACTATCAAAACATCAGTGAATATCAGAAGTTCTCATTCTAAAATAGAAATAAGTGAAAGAGAAAAAGATATTTAGTAGCAGGAATAATGGAATGTACAATGGTATACACCTGGTCAAGACATGGGCTATTGGTACCTGATATACCTGACAAGAACCAAGAACATTCAACATTAACCATTCTCATACCATCCTGCCAAAACTCACAATAAAATCTAGTAATTGTTAATCTACAATGAAAGTGGTGTTTGTTTTGTGTCAGATAATTCAAAATAACTCAGTATTCTGTGGAATTCTTCTCTCAAACAAACTGACTCTAATTAGAGAGTGGTACTAACTGGTCCTGGGAATTGGGTCAATGGAAATTTGAAACTGATATGAGAACCAATACTTTTACTTTAAATGTCTACAGTGATATGTAAATGGAACCTCACCACAGCAAATTACAAAGTGTCTCAATCAAGCATTCTATATGTAAAAGAATATCTGAGCAACATAAACAATACATTGAAAATTTCAAAGAGCATTCCATATTTCATAGAAAATCCCAAATATCTGAATCGAACATTCCATATTTCATAGAAAATCCCATATTTCATAGAAAATCCCATATTTCATAGAAAATCTCAAAATATGTGAATCCAACATTCAATATTTCACAGAAAATCCCAAAACATGTGAATCGAACATTCAATATTTCATAGAAAATCCCAAAATATGTGAATCGAACATTCCATATTTCATAGAAAATCCCAAAATATGTGAATCGAACATTCAATATTTCATAGAAAATACCAAAATATGTGAATCGAACATTCAATATTTCATAGAAAATCCCAAAATATCTGAATCGAACATTCCATATTTCATAGAAAATCCCAAAATATCTGAATCGAACATTCAATATTTCATAGAAAATCCCAAAATAGCTGAATCGAACATTCAATATTTCATAGAAAATCCCAAAATATGTGAATCGAACATTCCATATTTCATAGAAAATCCCAAAATATCTGAATCGAACATTCCATATTTCATAGAAAATCCCAAAATATCTGAATCGAACATTCAATATTTCATAGAAAATCCCAAAATATCTGAATCAAACATTCCGTATTTCATAGAAAATACCAAAAAATTTCATAGAAAATCCTAAAATATCTGAATCGAACATTCAATATTTCATAAAAAAAATCACAAAATATTTCATAGAAAATCTCAAAATATCTGAATCAAACATTCCATATATCATAGAAAATCTCAAAATATTTCAATCAAGCATTCCATATTTCCCTTGGGTTAATCAAAAACCAATAACATAATCATCAGTTATAATATTACAAATATATAACATGTTGAAATTAAATTGCATCATTCCCTAAGGTAAAAACACAGTGATTATTTACTTTAGATCAATTTGTCTATAAAATTATCTTCTACTAATCTCAAATTATACTGTTTCTCTCCAGCTGGGTAACAGCACCTTTAATCTTTCTTAATCTTAATCACCTAGGTTTCTTTGCCACACAATAATTTCATAAAATCTTTGAAATATAGCAGATTGATTTTGTTCTTTGTCTGGTACCTAGATTTTTTGTTGATCCACAACATTTCAAAAAGTAATGTATATTTGATTTGCTTTCTTAATTATTTTCTCCTGATTTTTTACCACCCTTTCATGGAAACCAATTTATATTGTTTTCAAGTTTTTTCATTCGAAAGTAAACATCAACCAGAAATAGGAAATACAGTATAGGCAACTTAACAATCAATTGTAAATCAAATCATCAATAAAAATATTCCAACTTCCTGTACTGAGATTTATTTTAAGTTTGCATGTTGATTTCAATCAATTACGGAATATTGTCACTTCAAGTCCCTATGGAATCCAAATGGCTGCTAATATAGCAGATCTCAATGTATTTAATAGCAGTGTAAAATTTGACCCGGAACAGTACTAAATTACCTTGCCTTCATTGAATCAAAATAATCTGATTAAATTTCCTCAAGCAAACAAGATGAAATCTGTTGGACTGGTCAGCGATTGAAATAGACCAGAGGTCGATGATTAGAAATAAAATATTTCCATAACAGCCAAGTACAATTCTTTTACCCAATGCTGGTTTATCTCCAAAAAGTTGCATACAAAACCCTGTGATAAAATGGCCGTTTGGTTCTGAGGCAATTAGCTTAAATCATATTGTGGTTGATTCTGGTCAGCCTCCTGAAAGCATCTGGGAGTAAATTAGGAGTGAAGGGTAATTACTAGAATGGAATTGGTTCTTTTAGTGGAAGAAAGTCTGTTAATAGTGTGTTAAAAGTTTTTATTCCATCACCTCCCACATTTGTCATGAAAACTGATTTATTGATAATGGTGACATTTTCTTCAGTTAGAATTAACGATGCTTATTACCTAGTTTGAAGAACTTTTCACCAACATCACAGACATCAAAATGAAGTTTATTTTTAGATGTTTATGGGATTGTTAAATGTTAAAGCACTATTTTGAATTGAAATGTTGATTCTTTTAACTGACACTTCTTGTCCAACATTATTTAACGCAACTAAAATAATTTCATGTTTTTGTCCTATTTTTATTGACCTTTGAAGAAAATTTTGTTCGGAATTATATTTTTGCTGATCCATATAGTCTGCCAGGAACATGTCTTCTCTTAATGATACTTTTGCATTTGACAGTGTCCATGTCTTCCACCAAACAATTTCTGATAAATCAAAACATTGTCTTAGAGTAGCCACTTCTTTCATGCAATCATTATTTTAGATGCAATCCTTAAAAATTAAGAGATGTAATCCTTATTTTACATACAATCCTTATTTTGGAACAATCCTTATTTTACAAACAATCCTTATTTTACATACAATCCTTTTTTTACATACAATCCTTATTTTACATACAATTTTTATTTTATAAACAATCCTTATTTTAAAACAATCCTTAATTTACATACAATCCTTATTTTACATACAATCCTTATTTTACATACAAACAATCCTTATTTTACATACAATCCTAATTTTAAAACAATCCTTAATTTACATACAATCCTTATTTTACGTCATATTTATTTTAGATGCATTTATTATTATTAGAGAAACAGATTTATTAAATCCAATTTAGAAAGGCTGTTACCATTTGAGACACTTGCTTACCCTTCCAGAACACCTACTAGGTTTCTCAACATAGGCTCGCTCTAAATGAGTCCACATAGCTAATAATGTTATTTAGTACTCAGTAGGGCATATGCATTTCCGTATGTCCTTTCATCTACAATTACTTCATCTAGCTACTTTCTGGCAATACAAATGCCTCGCCTGACTAAATTTTTCGGAGGTAGGTTTTTCTGTTTGCTGTCGTAACAGCATGGTTTACATTCAAATTGGTATAAAACAGCTTAAATAATAAATTTCTATTCTTAGAGAAAAGTATTATATTTCAATTTGATAGTTCAGACATCTTTCAATTTTCTCACTTTTAAACACCCTTGTGCAGAAATTGAACACACAGAGCACATTTATCAGAACTTAAAAGAACTCTGGTTCTAAACCATACAATATAATGTTTGTTCATCAAACTATTCCCTTCAGACCACTTGAAAAAATAATAGTAATAGTTCTCTTTGAAACTAAACATCTGATGAAGTTTATGGTTCCAATTTCTAAAACAATTTTCTACTTTTATCTTTTTGTACTATCATAATTTCTGCTGCTTTAGCACATGAATCAAAAATATTCAATTCATCATATTCATCGGAAAATTCTTCCGGAACAATGGCAGAGTGATAAATTGCATTTTGAAGGCTTTTTGATTACATTATTACACTTGTAATATTATATATAAAGAAATGAGATGTGAGTGTTTGGTTTTTGGCTTAAGTTTTGACTGGTGACGAGAGGCAATACCATTATGTTTGCCTTAAGGAATTATAATTACTTCTATGGAGCGGAAGACATTCTAAGACAAAAGACATTTTTGGTCCACAATTAGCAACAAAATATCATACTGAAATCTCCTTTTAAGCTTCTTATTCTAACTTTAAGGGTCAATTATTTGCATTAGGCTGCATTTTGGCAATTAGTCTATCCATACTTTTTCTGCAATGCTCTGCAAGTTCCCTTGTTTGAAATGTAGTATTAAAATATATCAAGACTACTAGAAGAATATTTATGGCAAAATTTATCTGAAGGTTTATCACGTTATTGTCTATCGGCCATGTCAGTTTCAAATCAAAACAATGTCTGTCTAGTTACATATTGAGATACACTAAAACAACAGTTCCGCAACAAATTGCTATTTATTTAACCCCTATTTTATCAAACTTGTGTATCGCAATTCTCTTTAGCTAAACAAATATAAAAAAAGTTCAAGACATTTTGACCACGTCTGCTTGGAAACGTGTAGGCCTACATCACTCCACCCTGCCTTTCATCAGTTAAGAATACCTTTTCTGAACTGATACAGATCTTTTGTTGTTTTTACAAGTGTAACATACAAAACGATTGTCTAATTTTCCTGTTTCTTAACAAATATTGGCACTGAAAGTATGTGAATCGACAGAATGAAAAGGCTAAATGGTTTAAGTAGAGGTTCACACAGGAAATCATGTAACTTAGAAGACTTTTACAGTTCTCTCCTTTCAATGGCAGAAACCAATCAGTGCAATAGGGTAATAGAAAAACAAGATCAGCAATTCAAAGACATAATTTGACCTGATGATCTAAAACTATCTTGTTCAAATTAACCAAAACAAAACACACTTTTTCCAATACATGGAGGCCAACATGAACTTTACTGCATTTTTTCTGAGAAATGTATGCATTATGATCGAGATCTTTGTCCAGAAAAATCTATGTAGGCTATATCTTGAAATAAAATGCAATTGTATGGAAATGTCTCACAAATTTCACCACTAAAATCAGTGCTACCCCAAGTGTTTACACTATCTTTAAAACATTTTCTACCTCCCAAAAGCAAAGAGTTACGTAAAATAAAGCTCTTTAGAGGTTGAACTTTCTCTTAACATATTTCAACGGTAATAAATCTAAAAGTGTTTCAGAATAGAGTATATTAATTTAAAACAGGTGATTTTAAATTATGACAAGCCCTCAATTTATCTTAATACAATTCATATTAATACTTCAAGATAACATCTCAAGTTGTGATGAATTGAGAAACAAGTTGAACCAAGATTGATGATATGAGGTGTAGTTGTTTTATCTTGATGATTGCCTCCCTACCATTAACAATACCAAACTGTCTTGATGAATTATCTTAAACACAAGTTTTAATGTAAAATTAGTCAGATCTTCTGATCTGCGAGAATCTGTTTGCCACTGGGAGGCTTAATCAACAAACCACAATGATAGAACGAGCCGCAGTTGTTAAGCCTTTGCTCCCGTTAAATTGATCAATTACCATCTTTCATTTCAACTGTTAAAGATTTCACTAGAGAGTTGCCTTCAACAATAGATTAATTCTTAATAACTTTCTAAACTCACTCGACATTTTCATTCCCTTAACAACTATTGCAAATATTGCTTACAATTTCTAAGAACGTTCCTCTCAAGAGGCTCATTTTCTTAAAAAAAACAGTTTCTTCTTTAAATACCCGAAGAAAAATCTTTCTTTTCTTTTCCTGAGAAAATCTGCTTTCAATTAAGTTAAGAAAATAATTTGTTCATTTTGCCAGTTGAAGTCAGTAATCTTTTATTAAGGAGGACTTAAACTAACCCACAGGCATTAGCTGCGATTTTTGTTGAAAAGATTAGAAGAATTGACATCAAGCCGCAAAGTACTATGTTTTCACTCAAAGAAAAGTAATGTGCGCTAACTTGAGTGAGATGGAAAGCTTACGAAATGAACACCATCTAAACTACATCAGCTGTTGGTAAGAATTAACATAACTACAAATATATAGATAAACTTTAAACATGTGTACCTACACCATTTACAGCTAATAGAAACAGTGTTTTTACTCTCGGATAAATTTCTACCCAAACCATATCATTTCACTCACTAAATTCCGTGTGTAATTCACAATTGTTTGAACTCAAAACAAATTGTTCAAATTGTTTCCAAGATAAATTTGTAAAATGTTTCCAATAACAATCATGCATCTGCCACCAAAAATATTTTTTGATCTCTCTTCCCAAATTAAACTAAAGATATAAATATATCAGACATAGCAAAAATACATTAAAAAATTAAATGCACTTTTTTTATATATCTCTACATATGTTTATTACGTCATAAGCAGACGTCAATGCTACCTTACAAAATTAGTAGTAGTATTGTAAAATGAAACATTATCAAGTGATCTTTTTGGATTGAGAAGCATATGGTCAAGGTGAATGTCATTTGAAACAACATCAATTGAAAATGGAAAGAATGCCAGCTCTTTAATTTTAAAGTTAATTCAAGCCTGCCTTGTAGACCAATTGAAATTTAAAGAAATTCATCATACCTTTAGCCAACATTGCTTAACCAAGGTAAATTTTCCAATAAAAGATATTAAGGGAAAACAGGTCAAGTTTTCCAGAATGTCTTATGTTAAGAGAGAAAACATTGTAACACATTTTTGTATGAAGTACTATCTTCGTTTTGAAAGGTGTTCAAGTTATTTATATAAAAGAATAAAACAATCTATGCTTCTACAGTAAACATTCTTATAAATACAAGTCAATGTCCAGATTTTCGTAAGAGAGAAAACAGAAATTTTATTGGCTAAATGATTGGTTTGTTGCTATAACCCCTGACATTTTGGCGTCTGCCACATCTTGCTGGAGGCCATGACAGTATCTTCTTTACTTCTAATCTTGTCTCTGATCCCTACATTATTATTTTGACCTTTGACCTAATCAGAAAAAAAATAACATACTTCAATCTTAGCTCACCAAACCATCTGAAAATTTATTCTCACTAAAATATTCAGAATTCTTCTGACAAATATTTTATCAGTTCTACAACTGTCTTCGCTCTTTTAGTTGGGAAATGGATATAGTATCATTTAAGGGGAACAGTTCACATTTTCGGGGATTGATTTGGGTCTGGAATGTGCTTTAATAGTCATAAGAAGTACTAAAACGCATGAAATTGGCATAATCCATTCAAATATACCTCAAACTAGAATTATGCAAGTCAAATTTTTAAACTTCAAATGCGAATAATTATGGATACATATGGATTTGAAGGCTCAAATTTGACGATGAGCTGTGAACACTATTACTGATTATGTAAGCTAAAAAAAAATCATGTTGCAGAAACGAAGGTATGATCGGTCGAATGTGTAGTGAAGGTCCTCCTTTAATAGCTTCACTAAAATTCAACAGAAAAGTACCCTGGTAGTTAAGTTTGTTGTATCTTATTAATTTTCCCTTCTGCAACAATTACTTGCAAATAATTAAGAGATCTAACAATAAATTCAACACATTGAAACAGACCTGCAACAGGTCAAAACTAGAGAAAAAAATCTGATTACTTCTGGTAATACTGATTATGAAAGAAACACACCACACATTATGGAAATAACAAAGTGAGTTTTGTAATTAATAAAGAATTTGTTATTGAAGTCAGCTGACACCTAAGACATTTACACGAGTAACAATAGAATATCCATACACTAGCAATTATAATTCAATAAGTATGTACAACATGTTGCCAGTCTCAAGTATTTGTCAATATTTCAATAAGAATGGAACAGTCAATAATGGAATATTCATAAGGCTTCAATTTAATACAAATTCAAATTTCCACTTTCTTCAGAAATAAGAAGCAAATCAATAACTGATCTAGTAAAAATATCTGTATTAAAGCTAAAAAACACTGTTTAACTGTTATTTAAGCATCACCATGAAATATTTTAAACTTATAGCCATCAGCCATTAGTTCATATTTTTGTTTGATATTTGGCAAAACATTTTGTTTGCCTAATATAGCCTTAACCAATAGAACGAAGATAAACAAGGGAAAATGCATTTTAGGGCGAACAGCATTGCATTGGTCCCATGAACCCGTATTTTCATAAATTAGGTTAATTTGAAACAGTCAATCTGTTTAGCTATACCAGGAAGAAAAATTTCACTTGGCAGAATTCAATAAATCACTACTTATAACAAGTGCTTTTCAATTCTGTGACTTTAAAAATGATATTTGATTATTCAAAATCACCACCTGTTGAAACCACACAAAATAGCTTACCTTGGAAATTTTCAGATTGTAATACTTATACGAACACTAAAGATAAACTAATCTTACCTGAAAAATAGAAAAAAAACAAAATTAATAAAATACTTTGAAAATATGTATCTCTATTGGCCAAAACAGATGTAAGTTGTCATTTATGAGCTAAAAAGTAAAGAATTGCAACCAAGAGTCATTGACCATTATCATGATAAATTATATTTATTACAAAGTCTATGTAATATGTGTTTTTGGTAATAGATGTAATATGTGTTATATTGTAACAAGTGTAATATCATGTGCTATATGGAAAAAGGGAAATATGTGTCTCAAATGTAAAATGTGTTATGTTAATGAGTGTGATATTTGTAATAATGAAATACTGTATTTATGCCATATTTTTATACTTTTTTGCTGAGATAATGAGATAATTTTGTCTGCAATGAGGAATATTTTGAGGTATACAGCAGCGTTGAAATACTCTCGTTATGGTTGCATTTCAATATGAGAAAAAAAGCTTAATTTGGGGATTCCATATCACTATTCAGAATGAATACAAGACATATGGTATCCCTACAATTCAATAAAATCATACTGAGAAAGGTTAGACTAATTGATCTCTATTAGCTGATGAAGCAAACATCAATGAATATATCCCTTCAAGATTGCATCTCACTCAACGAACCCAACCAAAAGCTACAAAATGAAAGTACATAACACATAATATTGGTAATAATAATATAGTGTTATGTATTTATATTTGGGTAAAAAATGTTTGTATATACATGTCAATATAATTATCAGTATACTAATATAAATCTTGATTAAAGTCTACTAGAGATATCACCAACATCACCTCATATCATCTCAACCTTCTATAATAATGCTGTTATCACTGATCAGAATGCTGTTATCACTTATCAGATAAGCATTATCATACCAATCCAATATGCTATCATATGTTCTATATATACCTCACAACAATAAATAGAATAGTGTATTTTTTATGAGTTATGCAGCAGAAGATAAAACTTGCATGTCCTAATTTCATACTATACAACGTACCTATACTGCACTTAATGATGCATATTGCATTGTGATTTATAAACAACATTAGAAACCAAGAACTAAGTAAGAACAATTATCATTTTGATCATTTGGTGGTTGTTTTCGGCAAAAACTAAGATATGTGGATAAACAAATGTTTTGCTGGTGATCATTAGAGAATTGAAGACTCATGTTAAAGTAAAATTTCTCAAAATCAGGTGCATATTTGTTATGTGTAAAAAAAATCAACATTCAAATCAATTATGTGTCACACTTTCTATTAAGTGGAGATTTAGAAGTTGCATAAAATGTAATCCATTACTTTGGCAGCCATGACAGCCATGGCCCCCCAAGTTTCAATAGGATAATGCCTGCTGCTGGGAGCCTGCCTTTGCAATAGTGGCCCATAAAAATTCATAGAAAGACCACTTGTCAATAACACTGTTTGAGTGTATACCTGCCCATTCCTTAATAAATATAATGAAGACTAAACTCTAATTTCAATTATGTCTTTGATCACCATGACTATGTTTTGCAGTTTTACTCTTGAGTACCTATAACTTGCTTGATTCATAAATATTGGATAAACATAGTGAAGTTGAATTAATATACTTACAGAATCATAAAATAAGTCTAAATAAAACACACTAAGCACATATATTTTCTGACTAAACACAACACCTTTTCAATGGTAGTTCTAAAATGGATTTGACCAAATCTAATCTCCCAATGGTATTGAGAAAGTCACAGGTGTTGCCAAGACAATTGGTTTACTAAGATTTTATCTTTAGAATCAATGTATGCATATATTCTCATAAGAAACACCTAGCAAGATGTTGACTGTTTTTTTAGTACCTAGCTTCTCATAAGGGGATTTTTAATCTTGCAACAGACTTTCAAAAAATATGATCACAGGAAGTCACTGAACTGACATTAATCTTGATATAAAAGTAGGCCTATAATTTTCCATCAAAATTTCTAAAAAGAAAACCTAAATTAGATTTTGAATTTGTAGCCCCAATTATTCTGGAATGTTCCTTAGAAAATGGTTCAGCACTATCTTTTGCAAAAGTTCCTTTGGTTTTATTTTTTGGTGTAACCTCAAAATTGTTTGGCGATATTCTTACATTTGTGTTAAACATTCTAATCTCATCAAACTGGGTGGGACATCAAAGTTTCACAGAATTTCTTTGTCATCTTTAAGTACATTACCAGTGGGCCTGGTATAAAATTACAAAACAAAACTTCATCTGCTATTTGTAAGTGATTTGAAAGCATTTAGTCATGTCAACACAAATTTCAAAACTCACATGTTTACTTTTAACTCAATGACAAAATGTAAGTTAACAAATCTACTTTAGAGAGTCACAGGTTTAAACAACAAAATATTCTTAAATCTCAAAACAAAACACAACTTCAGTGACTCAGAGAATCAGAGGATTAAAGCAAGTTGACCACCACGAAAAACATTTAGAAAATTAAACCCTGGTAGCTCACAAAGAAAAATTGGAGAAGATTGACAATTTTTTGGATGCCTTTATAAATGAAGTTCCTTAAAAGAATATTGTTCTAAAATTCTTATCAAATTTTTCCAATTTTGATGACAATTTCTCTGATAATGTCTTGTTTATATTTTAGAATTTAGGTTTGACATACAAAACAAGGTTATGAAAGAAATATTACTCAACCACAAATGTTTAAATCCAAAACACCTTGGACGGAAATATAAATAAAAAAAAAATTGTAAATGTTTGACAGATGACAAAGTTTCTTTATTTCAATGGTGGTAAGAAATCCTTGTTGTGGCTTGGACTAATTTGACCTCTAATGAAAATTCTCGGAGATTTCAGATGGAGTTAGATCTCATTTGGAAATTCTGAAATATTTCAGATGGAAAGAACTCCTGAATTGGAAATACTGAAATATTTCAGATGGAAAGAACTCCTGAATTGGAAATACTGAAATATTTTAGATGGAAATAACATCTCAATTGGAATTCTGCAATATTTCAGATGGAAATAGCACCTCAATTCGAATTCTGAAATATTTCAGATAGAAATAACACCTCATTTGTAATTCTGACATATTTTGGATGGATGAAACATCTCCATTGTAATTCTGACATATTTCGGATTGATGAAACACCTCAAATGTAATTCTGACATATTTCGGATGGATGAAACACCTCAATTGTAATTCTGACATATTACGGATGGATGAAAAACCTCCATTGTAATTCTGACATATTTAGGATGGATGAAACACCTCAATTGTAATTCTGACATATTTCTGATGGATACAACACCCCCATTGTAATTCTGACATATTTCTGATGGATACAAACCTCCATTGTAATTCTGACATATTTCTGATGGATACAACACGTCCATTGTAATTCTGACATATTTCTGATGGATACAAACCTCCATTGTAATTCTGACATATTTCTGATGGATACAACACGTCCATTGTAATTCTGCAACATTCTGAGATACACCTCAAAAAGAAGTTCTCAAAACTTCTGATGGATGTTATGAAATTCTCAAGTGCATCAATTGAAACCATGTAAACAAAAATTATGAATGGTGAATAAATTTCAAGGCATTTGCCACAGAATGACCCACTCTTTGAAACACCTGAAATGCAATGTCTGTTAGCTAGGTGCTCTAAATATGGTTCTTTGCATGCAGATAGTGTTTTCAAGGTTTACTCCAAGAACTTCTTTGAAGGGCTGCCATTGAACAAGAACTGTAGCCAATTTTTTAAAAACCTAAATATTAACAAGATGGTATCAAGTACATAAAAATTATTCACAAAAGCTCGGCTAAAATTGAGAAATTTTAATGTTTATTACATAATCTATTAGCAGGGGTAATCAATCTACGCCAAGACATTGTTCGCTGTGCATGAATAGATATATGTTAAGTAGAGAAAACAGATATTTGACGGCATATATAATTTTTCAAAGTTAGCTATTCTCATCTATATGCAATTCTCGATGCTGTAATATGTTTATAGAAGAAATATTTCTAAACTTGAATACTAGTTTTTGCTGTGTTGATATAAGTGTTAATTCCCATATGGTGAAATAAAGTACACAAAATATTTCAAACTGTCAACAAAATCAGAACAAGTAGATCGCAAGTGTTAAATTAAGCGTAAGAGTGCATCAGAGGAAAAACAGGCTAGGTTTGATTTATTAACGTGAATTAAGTCATCAATATATGAAATGAAATGGAGTTTTACATCCTTTTGTATTTGCACCTAATTGGGCTAACTAAAGCAGGGTAGCTACAGAAGCTCTTTTTTTAATTTCAAATATAGCAGACACAGCACATGGTCTTCATTAGTAGTCTTTTGGCTTATCACTCTATCGAAAATTTGACAAAATCATAAAAACATAATGTTGTATTTTTCTAACCTCTGTGTCTGCATCTATCTTTTATCAATGCAGATTGCCTCAAATTGTTAGCAAACTTTTTCTTGAAGATTATTTTGAGAGAATAAATAAATACAATGCATCTCGTCTTCCAGGCTGTCAAAATTTATCTGAACTTGTATCTCTATTTGAATTCTCAGACTTTCAGGATTCCATTATAGATAGACACAATATAAAATAATTCCTGCCATTATTCTACAACATGTCAATAAATAATTACATCTTTTTCAGATATGTTCCAACTTAAGTTTTAGATTCCAGCATGAACATATGAAGTCTACAGCTCATGTTGAAGAGCGCATTGGTAACAATGGCTTTGGCATCATCAGCATTATTTTGTCTAAAGGGGGTCAACCTTTGGCACATGGAAGACAGCAATGCATTGGTAATATCCTGCTGCCTTCCAAGACCCAAGACTTCCTTAACAACAGCCCTTGAACTGTTCAGTGCAGTAGACACTTACGCCAGGATCCAGTTTTTATTTCAATGGCCTTAATAGTGTGCGTGCAATTTAGTATGTTGATTTTTGTATTGTAGTAATAGAATATGCTGTGTGGCATCCTGCACTTACTATAAGACCAACAAGATTACTATTTTCAATAGCAAATCTTCACCATCAAATACCTTACAGATGGTATGGGTCAGCCACATGTGGTCATTTAAAACAAACTTGTCTTACTCTTCAGGAAATAATTAGGGAAGTACATGTTGTTATCATTCAGCTCTTCACCTGATTTTAGTGAAGGAGATTTTGGTATCATGATGGATTCAGAAACTAGAAACACAAACTGCTTTGATTTGATATTTGGTACAACAATAAAGGTTGACACTTTTATCTATGTGGATCCACCAAATTATACAGACTTGAACCCAAATGCAGAGTGATATAATGTGTCCTTATTAATGCTTCTTTCTCCATAAAAATGGATGGTCTTTGCCTTCCGTTGAATCAAAACTGGATTTAAATATGAAACAAATATCTGACTTAGACTTGCATATGAAATTTCATGGTTTTCATAAAAAAATTAAAATCTAAATTTTCATTGTTGCAACCATATTCCAATAGTCTTGCCAACATGGTACTTGTGTTTTTAATTTCATTCAACTGGTCAATGATTTACAAACTATTAGGGTATGGTATATATTTTCTTCCAACAACAACCTGATGATTCTACCAGATTTCAGAATGTTGGAATGGATTTATGTTTGTTTTTATTTGCCAGTCAGAAAAGTCAATTAATTTTAATGTTGCATTGTTTACATTTGACCAAGTGTCTGTCAACACTTTGCTATCTTGAAACTAATAAGAATTTGTTCCTCATTTGTTCCCGTCTTAGAAACAGAGAAAATCTGAAATTCCTTGCAAGATTTAGGCGCTAGACACGCTTACATATGCCATTGATATGCATTTCTAGTAAATTAGTTAATCATCACAACAATGCAAAACATCTTAAAAACTTCAATTGTTAACAATGCTTAAAGGCTTTGCAATCAATATAACAAACTTTTTAAAAGACGTTGACTTACGCCTTTAATTTGCATTTCTAGTGAATAAGCATACCATCAAATTTGTGCAAAAAAATAAAAATTCAGAACTTGCCATTTTAATTTTTCACCATGTTTACGGGCTTGACAAAATATTGACAGATCTTAAATCAGAAATATAAATAAGTTCATTGGTTTCTTTAAACAGCTGCTCATCACTTAGAAGCTCAACTAACAAAATATAAGAACTCGTTTGGCAACTGTTTCCTGATTTAAAAATATTCTGTGGAAAGAAATTATAAAATGGTATCTTTAATAACTAATGGTGTATCACATCTGTATCACTAAAAACAATTTATGCCTAATTTCATTACTTCCACTAAATTCATGGATTTTGGCAGCCAAACTTCAATAAGCATTACAAGAATTTCTTGAACACCTTGCCTCTGACAGAACAGTTATTTAGTTCCATTCTTGTGTTACCATACACCCACAAGTTACCGGTGCCAAAAATCTAAACAAATAATACCCAATTGAGATGTTTCATTTTTATGATCAAAGGTGTTTAGTTTCTTACCGAACTTTGATAAAATCAGAAGAACATATCAAACAAAAGAACATCAGAAATTTTTTCTGAAAAAAAAAGTTATCATTATTCTGATGATTAGCCTTTTCATAAGTGAAATATTTCTTTCACTCTTTACAAGGTTCTTAGATATCAATCGAAAAATAATCTTAAAAAATTTCCATTCTTTAATACCAAAGCTACTTCCAGTTTGAATTCATTGCTGTAAGCTATGATTTTTGATCAAAGTCCTTCTCAATATCAAATGAAAGTCACTTTTTCTTCATCAATCTACATCTTTATCTCCTTTCATAAAATATATGCATCCTTTTCTCCTTTGTTTGGGTAATAATACAGCAGACTTTTGGAGTTATCAGCAGTAAGGACTGACGTATGCTTCATTTGATACAGTTGCCGCTTTATCTAAAATAACCTTTAAGGGTAAGATTAATCCTTATCAGACGTTGAACCTTATGTTACTTCCAAGTTCATTTTCAAAGTTAACCAAACTCATTAAAGCTTTTTTTCAATGCATGTTGATGAGATATACAGTCAAAGCAGATCAGAATCACTGGAAGTCTGCAAGAAAACAATGATAGAAACAGACGGTATTTGAAATGACGTAAACTTTTAAAGATTTTACCAAGACAAATAAACCAAGGAAGACTATTATCTCTATACAGTATCAAAAGACTTTCTACCTCTGACATATCCGGAGAAAGATTTTAGGTGTTCATATCTTGATATCACCCAAGGATGGTCTAATGAACTTCAATAAGTAATCTTTTCTCGATAATGTTTGAAATTCAATGATCAGCGCCAAAGGATTGGTCAAACATCGATCAACCATGAAAACACATGGAAAACTTTTTAATCAGATATTTTTCAGTGGGATATTTTTAGGTGTCCTATTTTTAAGTCAGTGAAAATGGCAAAGAATAATAACATTTCCCAGAATTACAAATTTCAAACAAAAGTTATTAAGTAGTACAAAATATGCAATTCAAAGTTCAATGGCCGTAAATTGAAAAGTAAAAGTATCTAGTAAATATACTGCCAGAATAAATGACGTATAGCAAGACGCTTCAGTGAATGAAATAGCTATTTGGTGTACAAATGTATGTTTGATATATAGTCGAAGATAATCAACTCAACCTCCAAAAGGAAGAAGGCAGCCATTACTTCCTCTAAGATAGAAGATTAGATGACTTTATTTCCCTTCATTTATTGAAGAGTGATTGAGTGCAGAAACAAAACTCTAACCATTATTGTCTTTTAAATTAGAAAATGAGAAAAGCACAAGAATCATTACTCTTAGCTTTCTGGCATTAAAATAGTTAAACAAATAAACAGCACATGATAAATAGGCAGTTTGAATTTAAAGGAATAACAGACATCAGCTAGCATCTGACTGAGGAAACGTAATATCAACAAAATGCACAGGATTTCACAAAAACTTCAGAATTTCATACAAGTTCTTAATTAATCATTAGAATTAATAAATCGGGAAAAATAATATTTCATCAGAGTCTAATATGCAGAAATAAGGTAATTAAATGAATTACTCAGTGCGAAACAAGTACAACTGAGAATTCCTGAAAGTCATCTTCATGAAGAATTCCAAGTAATGGCATTAATCATAACATTCGAATTGTTTTTGTTTTTCAAGTCGTCAAATTTCATTAAATTAATTTTTTTATAATGTATAAGTCAGGATGTTAAATTAAAAAGTTATTAAAAATTATTTTCAATTGATTTTAACTGATTAAATTAAAAACATCCAGTGGAACTAATCTAACTCGATGTTTCGAATTATTAAACAATTTTTCAATGGCTGACAACCTGGTGAGTTATCTAGAATTTTTACAGACGGCAGTCATTCTCATCCGGTGACAGAAATGATTGAGACGTAAAGCATGGAAAATGTCTTCCTTGTTGAAGTTATTTATGGTTTGCTCACTGAAGAGAAAATTTAAATTATGGAATCATTTTATTAGTGATATTTTTTAAACATTATGGCAATATGATATGGTAGACCTCAATCTTTTGACAGATATTAATCTTTCACTTTGTGACAAAAACCAAAATGGTGGTCACTGGTCACAGACCAAATGCTTTCAACTCCACAAAGAAGATGATAGTGGAGGTCCAAAATGTGTTAATCTGGCAATGCTACTAACAAAATGGTTGTATTGGTCTTGAATCTGTTCAATCTGGCGACTCTGATGTTATATAATTGATGGTGAGAGTCAGTCAGTTAGAGATGATTATGGTTAGCTTTATAATTATTTCGATCTCTAGATATTTATCTAGCAGACGAAACTATCGGAACTTCACTCTATGGATTTCCTTCTAATGTCTAAATGCTTAATTAAACAATCATATTGCCCCATTTTTGCCTTTTGGTTAAGAGGTTATCTTGTAGATTTTTTTTATTTTCATGTCTAGATGATAGCCTCTGATTCAAATCATATTTTCTTGTTCAGTGTTTTGAACCTATCAACTTCTTCTCCTTTCTGTAGAAGGATGGGAAGTTGACATTGAAAGCAACGACAGTAACATTGCATTTTCATTACCTTAAGGATGATTCAGACCAATAAGCTGAAGCATTAATGCAGCATATTTAAAAATAGAAGTTAAAAATCCAAGACTTTAGGACAATAACCCATGTAAGCTTAAGTAACTTTTGGTCTTGCATTCAAAGTTTTTAAAAAACCAGAATGATGTTTGATTTCTTATAAAATGGGTGCTTTGACAGTAAACAAATTTCTTTCCAGAATTAACACTACAGTTTCAAGCCTGATTTAAGTCCATCAACTTAAGGAAACGCTGTCAGAATTTGATAGAAAAAAATTGAGAATCTTGGTAGCAAATTAAATTGTCTGTCAGTTGGTTTTTTGATGTCTTCTAAAAGCTATCACATCTTAAATGTTACGAGTTCTAATTTTTTTTTCTTTGGCAGTAGACAGTCCATTATTACTTAAAAAAAAACATCAGCCTCTCTATTAATTTAATTTTTTTTACGTGCCAATTATCAACTCACAAATTCAATTTATTATTTCATCATTACCGTCATCTTGTCCTTGTTATATTCACGTCAGGTAATTGTGGTTTTGGAACCACAAGGTTTGGGAGGAAAAGTGTCTAGATAAAGTTGAACGTGGAATTTTATTTTTAGTACTGTACAGCACAAGTACCATTTTTCAGCACATTTGACACTCTGTCATTCTCAAAACATGCTAAACACTGTTAAATTTGTCCATAGACAACTAAGAAATCGTTTTTCAAAGTCAAGAGCAACATTTTATAATACTTGTGTCATGTACATATACAATTGTTAGCAACAATTTGGCTATGAGGTCATGCCGTCACCAATGGAACAAGTTTCAACCAATCAGTGAATCGATGTAAATAGCATATATATACGAATCATATTGTGACCCTTGTATGGCGCACATTGTGTATTGTGGCATGATACCCAGCACTGGCTAAAACTTGCATGAACTTCATTATATGTACAGGTCTTATGCAAGTCCATTTGCAAAATATGGCAACCATATGTCTTGAAGAAATTTTTAACCAGTTTCAAGATCTGTCAAAGAAAACACTCTCAATATGATCGAAGATAAACAAATGTGCTATTTCAGAAACTTGATGCACAAGGAATTTCATACATTTTGCTTAAAAAGCAGTTATAAGTACGATATCCAAAGATGTACGTTAGCTTTTTCATACGATTCTCCTGACCGAATTGTGTTTTGTATGAAAATTTATTTTATGTGATTTAATAACATGAGACATACAACATAGTTTCTGCAAGAACTTTCCTCACTCAGAAAAAACTTTCGTCATTACGAAAAAAAATAAACATCAGTTTCAACCAATCAAAGTTTGTCCAGGCTATATCTGATGCATAAAGAAATGAATCCATTAAACAAAGCTGATCGAAAAACAATTTGGTGTTTAGATCTATGAAAACCTTACATATTATACAAGCAAAACTGCTTATCAACAAAGCAAAACTGAAAATTAGTTTTAGATACCATATGAACAGGTTTCTAAGTAACAACATTAGTATCAATTAGTATGGTGTTTGGTATATTTGAGTTATCAGGTCTTTATGAGTATACAGTACAAATTTTACAATATCTCACCACCCTAATACCATCATTAAAATTCCATAGACTACACTGAGTAGTTCACCAGATTTCAAACTCAACTTTTGAACTCTTCAATTCTACACTAAATTCAAGCTTCTTGTTTACATTTCAACAATTTTTCCTTGATGACCCAATTTAGATGTGAGGTCTTCTATTGCTTTACATTCAATACACATCCTACAAAGCCTTGATTTTAGTTCCATAAAAAATGGTAAATCCACTAAGCCTGATTTGAAGAAAATCAAGCTTTTTAGACTTAATTGGAAGTAAAATTAATTTTTTAAGACTGAACTGGACGTAAAATTTTCAGTAAAATCAAGCTTTTAGACTGAATTAGAAGTAAAATTAAGCTTTTAAGACTGAACTGGACGTAAAATTATAAGTAAAATTAAGCTTTTAGACTGAATTGGGAGTAAAATTAAGCTTTTAATACTGAACTGGAAGTAAAATTAAGTTATTAAGACTGAACTGGAAGTAAAATTAAGTTATTAAGACTGAACTGGAAATAAAATTAAGCTCTTAGACTGAATTGTATGTAAAATTAAGCTTTAAAGACTAAATTGGAAGTAAAATAAAGTTTTTAAGACTGAACTGGAAGTAAAATTAAGTTTTTAATACTAAATTGGAAGTAAAATTAAGCTTTAAAGATTGAACTGGAAGTAAAATTAATTTTTTAAGGCTGGACTGGAAGTAAAATTAAGCTTTTAAGACTGAACTGGAAGTAAAATTAATTCTTTAAGGTTTAACTGGAAGTAAAATTAAGTTTTTAAGACTGAACTGGAAGTAAAATCAAGCTTTTAGACTAAAATTAAGTTTTCAAGACTAAATTGGAAGTAAAATCAACTTGAGGACACAATGTAAATTTCTATAGCATTATTGTGTTACATTCAATTCATTTTCTACAAAGCATTAAATTTAGTTACATTGAAAAACAGTAAATTCAATATTGCTGCTTTCAGACTGAATTGGAACTAATATCAAGTTTCTTATTAACTGTTTAACCATTTGTTGCTGATATTGTATTGTCTCGATAAATGAAGTGTACTCTTGTTGATTTTTAACTAACTAGTACTATTATCCTTAGTATCAGGCTTCATATTATTTGAGTTTCAAGAAACATATTTTAAAAAAAAACTTGAATATTTAGGTATTTTGAAGTGGAAAATATATTTACTACAGAAATTTTTAAATTTAAGGAATTTAAATAAATGTGAAAATTAAAAATCAACAGCTTAAGTAAAACCTGTATAAGTCCTACATGTCTGTTAGCGATTTTACTATTTTTCACAATTTCTTGTGAAATGTATATTTATGTTCGTAAAAACTGAGCCTAGTCATATTTCAACTTGAATGTTGTGCACATGACAATGTAAGAAATGAAAGACACCACATGTTTAGCAAAGACAGACAAGTTAGTATATGAAGTTATGTACAGAAGATCTGAAACAAAGGAAAAGATCTGCTAGCAGACACAATAAATACCAGTAATGTCAACCAGATTGACGAAAACTGTATCCAATGAACCTTAGCAACAAGAGTTCAAGTACAAGATACTGTTCTTACCTCTAATTGTTGAAGAATGAAGAACAGCCTCTCCAGTACTGCAATGTCTAGCAACACAAGTATATAAAGTAAAAGTTCCCACCAAATGTTGGCTATCACTGCCCTGATGACTGTAAATACTCTCGCATCAAGCCCTACACGTTTTTAAGAAATAAGCCAGTGTTAGGTAACAAGTTGTATACTTGTGGAATTTAAGCCAAAGTTCACTACAAAACAGCTGTTTCCAAACTGAAGTCTTAATGCCAAACCAAATCCACTATCTGGACTTACATGAAAACTTGGTGGTAACTAAGGTTGATTTTTGAAGAGTCACTGCCCAAATTAATAGCAGGCAGACACAGTTAGTGAAGATGGTAGGAGGGAAAAATAAAGCATTCTGTTTCCTCCAAGCCAGTTTCACCTCTAAAATAAAGACTCATGAGGCCTGCTGGGGAAATCCTATACATGGAAGGAACCATTATGGCACCAGGGGAGGTAAGGTAGTTAGAATGTAGCAGCCGACAGTTCTCAGCGATAATAGAGAGTTTGTGGAAATCAATAACCTGTAATCAGACCTATCAATTAGTTGTATCTAACTTGGCTCAAGTGCCAGTGGACCAATATTATCTCTATATATGACCATTATTTCTGGATTAACAGGAAAATCTAAACCTACAATGAACTTTGGAGGAGTCCAATGACGCACTGAAGCAGATGGTAACAAGGGCAAAAGAATTAGCAGACCAATTTGATAAGAACATAGGCCATAGTTGATAAATATAACATATTCACTTTTTCCTGTCTGATTTTTTTTAGGAAATACTTTCAGGGTTATAGTGAAAGGCCAATATTAATATATTTCGTCATAGGCAAATACTATGCTATTTATCGAAGTTATCAGCGTGAAAATCTTGGCACTAATACAGGACAACTTTTTAATACTATGTTTTATCAAGATACAAAGAGATATGAAGTTTTGAAAAAAAAAGACAATTCCATTATCCAATGAGGTGATGATATTTTACTAGTCACGTCATGAACACTAAAAAGACAACCAACCAAGTTAAATGCTACCATAATTATAAGAAATCCAACCAGAGGTAGTTATTCATAGCCTGTTTTGATAAGAACAATACGTTATTCACAAGATATGTCTTGTTAAGATCTCATTTGGTTCTTTTAATACAGACTGCCAAAGACATTTTAATCTCCATCTTACAATTATCTTCTCTTTTTTACTTTGATTGTGTCATATGGAATTACGTATAGTTCTTACATGGAAACCATTTTGAATCTGTACCTAGACTAAATTGGTCGAATTTTTTAAAAAGACTTCAAACTTGGCTTTGAAATGGCTTTGATTGTGATTAGAAAGCTTTGTTGAAATATAATAAATTTTTAAAAATTTGAATTATTAAATCGAAGTAGTTATTCAAAATGGTTGTAAACTATGTTTGTGTGTGATATTTCCAGGAAAGAACCATACATAGTTTTGTATTTGACTGTTTCAGTAAAGGTTTAAATGAAGATTTGATTGGAAGCCAATCTGATTCCTGATTTCAAATAAACATGTCCTACAAAAGGTATGACTTTTACTTCCAAAATTCATCTGGAGACACCCATTATTGTTATGGTCTGTGCTGATGATGGGAATCTTGCCCTTCTTATTCTGGAGTTTATAAGCAACATTCTGACTGACTCATGTGTATTGTTTCATAACGCCCAGTAATAAGGTTGTAATGACAAAAACTACACGTCATTTTAATGTTAAATTCACATAACACTCGCTTCAATTCATGACTGAATTTAATTTCCTCAGCAAAAGAGCTACTTAATAAAACTAAGGGTATGAAAATAGCTTTAAAATGGCAGTAAATTGAATATTCCATCCAATATAGGCCTCAGACATGCTACTATATCCCCGGGACGAAAAATTAGTTGGTTCAATTTTCAAGCGTAATGAAAAGACAACTATTCATTTGTTCGACATTGGATGGAAATTATTCGCTAATAGTTCCAGTTAACTTTTCAACCTGCGGCTCTTTCACTTTCAAATTAGATGTGTAAAAAATTCAGATTGTCTTCTCGCACTGATGCTAGGATTTTAGATTACATTTCTCTTAACTTAAAGTAAATGTTTTGAAGACAGATAATTGTACCATAATTTTTGGAGTGGGATGTAAAATGTACCATCTTAACTGCAATAATTTCAACCCTGTTTTCATCCTGTCAGTGATACAGGTCAGTGGGGCTGACATGAAAAAAGCATACAGCCATTTGAATGCTACCTGTGTAGAAGAATTACTTAGAAAAGTCACTTATGTAATAGATATTTACATGGTATTTTACATGGGGGTTGTGCACTATTGGTTGGTCTATAGGAGTTTTTTAGGCTCTGCTCGTAGATTCTTAGAGTTTAGCAGATACTGTGGATTGACTCATAAGGATTGGAAATCTATACTCCTCGGCAGGATTGTATTTTTTAAACGAAAGCCGCTCTATTCACAACTCATGTAATTTTGTTATGGTGTAGGTTTTTGTGTTCCTATGGTTGTATTTGTGCTATGTTTTAATTTTGTTGGAATAAAACTTGTGTTTATTTTTCTCTGGTTTATTTCCTCACAATTCACAGCATTCTAAACCCTGGGTTCTTTTTTTTCGTAATGTAATGCTCTTTATCTATCATAGTGTGTCAGTGTTCAATTCAAAATCAAGTTCAGAGAGTACACAATGCTATTAATGTGTATCAATTAGTTTATAAATTCATTCTAAGAACACAACTTACATGTACTTGAGAAAATATCTTGACAAAAAATGACCAAACATTGAAAGACCATATGTGGCTTCTACAGCTGTATGATCCTTACTAATTTACTCAGCTGTGACCAATCTCTATTGATCTTCTTTTAATATTAAACAAAAATTAAGCTTTAACTTAAAATGGATGGTAAAGCTGATTTTCATTGCCTACAGAAAAATAACTTATTACAACTTGTATAGCAATACGATTAAAATGTAGATTACAATTTCATATTTTGTGTTTTCGCTGTGGGCCATTCCATTTACCAACAATGGTAGAAATTGTTATGCACCATAAGCTCTCAATCTCTAACATATTAAACCAATCAAAGAATTTAGTATGGCAGTGGATATGTCAATTTTTTTTTTTTTACAGTATATAAAAATTGACATCAGTAACTTCTCAATTTTTTAAATCAATTCCCAAATAAATAACTCTCTTAAATAGGGCTCTATATGTCAACTTTCTTGGAAATATAACAGCATAATGCACATATGCATACCATGATCATATAAGAAAGGCACTTTCAGAACATTATATAAAAACCATAGATCTGTGTTATAACAGCTAAAAGTAACTAGATACTAATAATTATATATCACTAGTCATTATTATATAAGATTATGAGATATTATAAAGATTTATATATTATCCTTAATTATCACCTGATTATTTCCATTATCATATTAAGATGATGTCAAGCTGGTTGATTGGTAGATGACAATTTGACATTGAATTGGATGATTCTGTGCTATTGGTTTGGTCCTTGATAATAATGTCAGGCTTTTCAAATAAAAACCAAAAATTTTTTTGATTGTTTCCACATTATTTCTTACAAGAATGCCTCTATCTTGTATTTTTCTGAAGGCATTACCTTTGATCCATAGAAAGTTGGAAATACACATTGCAAATTGGGAAAGTTAGAAATCTATCTCTGAACAGGAGTTTGTACTATACTATCTTTGAACTGATAAAACACTCTATTTATCTCTGAACAAGAGCATGCACCAAACTGAACAGGAAATGAACAGGAGTATGCACTGAACTATCAACATACAGAAGTATGCATTAAATTATCTATGAAGTGGAGTATACAACAAAGGATCAGTATGCACTGTACCATCTCTGAGATGAACTATGCATTGAAGAATTGCTGTGAATTGAACTATCTCTTACAGGAGTATACTAAACTACATCTTAACACCTAACAGGAGCATACAGAGAACAATATCTGAACAGGGGTATGCACTGAACTATGTCTGAACAGAAGTTTGCACTGAACTATCTTCAAATAGGAGACTATTCATTAACTGTGTTTCCACTGACATAAAAAGCCGGCTCTAAGCCGGCTTTTTTGTGTTTCCACTGACAAATTGCCGAACCGTTAGCGTTCGGGAACCGTAACGGTTCGGCAATTGAAGCTTTTCTCGTTTGGCAATTTATCGGGGGCCAAATGAAAGCCGGCTTTCGTTTACTCAGTGGAAACACAAAAAGCCGGCTTTTTCTCGTTCGGCAATAGGGGGCGTACTTGTCTTTCCGGCAGTGCGCCCAACTTTAAAAATGGCAGCTTCCATAGCAAACGGAAAAAAGAATTCTTATCAGAATCAAAACCAGCATTTGAACTTTCTTTCGTCGCTGCAAGTATCTACGAATGTCTAAGTTACATCCACTGTAGGAATTGCATTTTCTCTTCTTTTTAACTAAAAATTTATAAGTTAACATCGAATTGGCCGCCATTATTGCTTTGTTTACCTTAACTGGTCATGCGCAATAATGTACTTCCGATTTAACGATAGTCTTGTACATCGCGTGCTGTCAATAATGTGCGACTTTATGATCGAGACCAAAGTCGTTCGGGAACCAGAAAAACTCAGTGTAAACTTAGAGCTAGCTTTCCTTCACAATTGTCAGTGGAAACGCAGTTATAAATCTAAACTAAAAAAATAAATGTCAAAAGTAAGAGACTACAATAATGCTGACACCTTGTTCTAGAAATATCCAAGCATGTGTCTAATGAGAGTTTAAAGAGGCATGGTGGTAGATTAATGGTGAAGAATGTTGGACAGACAGCAATTAGATGGCCAAGATGACCAATTGTCCATAACAGTTCAATTACCAGTCTGAAGTCTGACTAATTCTCAGGTAGCTTTATTGAACTGTGTTAACATCAATATATTTCCTGAAACTTGAACGGTGGAACTTTGCACTTTTGGCATTCTTTAATTTCCATCTACATGAACTGTGCTTAAGAAGCTGCAGAAGTGATTAAAATAAGTCAAGGACTCTTACAATATATTTTGTTAGCTATTGTTGAAGTAGCAGAGAGTCTGGAAAAATCAGTTAAGGTCAAGGGAGACAATTTGTCTATGATACCATGGTTTGTTTGCAAAGTAAAGTTAATCTTTCAACAATACAACTTCAAGCATTTGACTGACTTGTTTGACAGTAGACTACAAATTCTTCGAAACTGTAAATTTGACAAAATTATAGGCACTTGGAAAATATACATGAATCCATCAAGTGTTTTCTTGGGACTCTCATATGCCTGGCAAATTTAGCAAATTGCTATTACAGCCAAAAGCAACAGTTTTAATTCTTTATTATGGCTCATTAGAATCAATGAAGAAACAAATGAACACAATATGTTTTAATGTTCATTTGACTTGATCTAAATATTTGTAGTGCAGAATGAAAGTCATTGAAATCACCTTCACAAAGGATAATGACCTTGCTCTTATTCTTTTTAGGCATACTTTAGTTGCTTCAAGTCCATCTGTTTTTCGAATATTCTTTTTGAGTAAATTTTTTTTGCATATGCAGTATGAAATTTCTAACCTACTGAGATATATTCATCTACATATTTGCTTAATCAGGTTGATTTATTGCAGCTTTATGGTTCACTTTCTAAAAGAAACAAATACTGAATTAACCCAGTTGCAATGCGGCATCAGGTGTTTAGGAAATTTGAGCATACCCTGCCTCACTAGCTACAGGACTTGGATTCAAAACAGATGCTCACAGGTTGACCTCAGGGACAATCTTATCTATCAGCAGAGTCATCGGCGATAAATCTACCACTACAATATTAGCTATGTTGATTCTCTAAAAGCGATGCCAAGTTGACACACTGAGGCCTCAAAAATGTTATACATCAGTGATGCTTAAATTCAATTAAGTCATTTGATAGTACTAATGGGCTAGTACAAAGAAAGAAGAATTTGAGCAGAAGTTTTATTTAAATGAAGTCATTTTGAAGAAATTGAAAAATCTGTTACATAATTTCTCTTGTGAGATATTAATTTACTTCTCATACCAAACTAGAAAAGATCAAATGAATGTTTATTTGTTACTTCTGTTACAGGTGTATCAACTTATCAAAACAATGCAAGTCATTTGGTGCTGCGCTGCAATTCAGAAAGTTTTTCAATTTATTCTCTTGCGTAAGTTACTAAGAGTATTGTAAGCAGACCGTTAGATTGTAGTACGTCAATCTTGGTTCTATTCACAAAGATAACATTACATCCAAAATAAATTTGATGGTAACCATATGTTAGAATGTTCTTCCAATAAAACATCTATCTCTTTTGTGATTTGTACAAGAATCTGATCATAAAAAATTAAAAATTGACTTCTATATGACGTAATGTTCTTGTATTAAGAAATTTCTTACGCCATTGTCACAGTAGGATGTTGAAATCTATGACCTATTACTTTTCACCTATGATGTCACAGGCTTAAAGAACATGCTCACTCTTTTGCCACAATTAAGCCACAAGAAAATAGGCATTTGTCATTAGTTTCTCTTATAAAAGTTATAGCCACATTTGAGCCCAGTTACACCTCCTTTTGATGTTTCCACAAACAGAAAATGTTAACCTGGAACTTATTTTCCACAAACAGAAAATGTTAACCTGGAACTTATTTTCCACAAACAGAAAATGTTTACTTATTTTCCACAAACAGAAAATTTTTACCTGGAACTTATTTTCAATTCTAAAAATATACCTCAACATTTTCCATACTTAAACGGCAAGATTTATTAAATTCAATACCAGTGATATCAGCCTGCCACGGAAAAAACAGAATTGGAGTTGCAGTTTATTTCTTAACCCAAATTCCAAAATTTCATTTCCTCAAATAAAAATAAGAAATTTCTAAAACAAGATGAAAGTTTTATAAGCTTGACATTTAAATAAGTAACACGAGTCTGACAAGGCTCTTCACCTTTTCTAAAATTAGATGTTCAATTTCATAAAACAACTGAACCATGTTTCCAAAATATATCTTCAAGAATTTCACTAATTTTGTCAGAAATAAAATAATATTACATTCATTTTTGGATAATTTGAAGTTATCACATAGGGTATGAAATGAGTGTTTTCATGCTAAATTCCTACATAAAAGGAAAAATAATCACAGGTTTTCATATTACTTTTGAAATTTAATTTAATCTTACGATAAAATGTGTGTCCTGAAAACCAATCCAAATTTTTCCTTCCTCAATCATCTTGGCAATGATCCTTGAATAGAATGCTGAAGAAAGGCAAATCATTCCAGTTCCAGTTCCTCTTTTCTAATATCATGACAAGATTATGGTTTATGCTTTTTTGGTCTACTCTAAATTCATCAAATCTCAGAACTTCACATGGGAGGAACTTTTAAATGACAGTTTCATTTTGCCAATTTGAAAGGTAGCATTTGGCAAATAAACCTGACTAATACAATGAATGCAGACAATCCCCTTTTAACTCTGACTGTGTAAGTTACACTACATTCAAATCCATTATACAGACATCATTATAGTAATGGCTGCACAGATAGAAAAGTAGCACTTATGACATTTCTGTAACAGAATTGACGTGAAAAAGGTTAATATCTAACATGATAAAGCTATAAAAATTACATGGGCAACTTGAAAAAATTCCATCAAGGTTGCAGAAAAATTCTCTTCATACAGGAACAGAATGTTCAAACAAGTACAACCAATATCTGTTTCTGCTATTTCATAATTTGACGTCTGCAGCAACCTTCAGATGAATGAAGTGGGGTTTACAGCAAATAAACATAACCTTTAAATACTCCATCTGTGTACATAGAAATATGCATTTATATATTTTGAGATTTTTCATGGACTGAAAATGTGTATTTATAAATACAATACATAAAACCTACGACTTAGTTGTATATAACAATTATAAGTGTGGTCTGAACATATGGATTCCGTTCCATTGACAGCAAGTTTTTCTTCCTGCTCTGGAATCTCATTATGTAACCTGTAGCATACATGCCAAGAGATATATCTACTGCTAGCTGATGGCTTTAAATGACTTATTAGAAGGAAAATCATTTACTTAAGATGATGTATAAATTGCTTGTTTATATTGGATAATATCCCATAGTTGGCAAGCCAAAACTTTAGAGTGGCACCTGGTGTATGCATGAATAACTAATAATTCTACCAGACCAATTTGGCTATCATTTTCACACTTCATAATTCTAAGACACTCTGCAATGCCAAGATGACAAACAAAATTGTAGAAAACCATCAGGTGTTCTAGAAGGATTAGCATATATTCTCTAGGTTTCTGTCACTGTAATTATTGTAGACGAGTTTTCAAAGCAGAAAAACCTTGTAAGTGGTCAGTCAAAATGTTTCCAAGATATGCAGGCCTACTGACCATGCAAGAAGAGATTCACAACAGTAGCACTTATATTAAATTTTCAAGGCCAAATTTATTTTATCCATTGGACAATATGGGATTTTGCAGAAGTGGATTGGTTTATTTGTCCAGTGGTTAATTGATATCATTAATACAACTGTTAGTCTCTAGTGACAAGTGTTACGATTACTAATAGGATTTATGTCCATTTGAGATACATGGTCACTTCCTGCAAGGTCATTTCTAACCATAGTGTGGTCATTTGATGTCCATATGTAATAATAAACCAGGGACCTTTTAGCTAGAGATTTTCCATGTAAAAAAAATACACTGCATAGATACTTCTCACTATTATGGTGTCTGTGTTTTGCCAACTTGTTGTTTTTTTTGGATGAGGTGCACACTATTTACTTAAGAAGTAAGGAGGGTTGCATAATATACAGGCTTGCACACAAAACTCATAATCAATCAGTAACATATAAGTTTATTTATGTCATATTTCAACAGATTGAAAGTAAGAATTCTTTTGGATAGCAGACGACAATCTTCTGGGTTACCCACTGCTCTATACAGCATGATTTCTTTCCCATATGTTATGTATTGCGAAATACCACATCATGTGCATAAACTCGTCTAAATCTGCATCTCAAAAGCACAAAAATTGGAATGAGAAAACATTTCTCAAATTCAATTAAACACAATTATTCATCTGAGCCTCATTTCAAAATACTGTTAACGAGTCACAAATGAGAGAAATAAATGCAATTCACAGATTTTAATGACAGATATCTGCACTAGCTGCTCACTAATGTGGTAAATTAAAACGAAATTTAGGTTTCTAGGTTTTGAAATCTAAGATGTTACTTCGTCAGAAAACATGTACTATTGCCTATAATTATGATTCTGTTATGAAATATAGGATATTAATGAGGCTAATGCACTATAATGATCAAAATTACTAGGTGTCGATATACTACGCTACCATATTTGGCCTTGCAGTAATTTGATGAGTGAAAATTATCCCTCTAAGAACAAAAGACGTTCAGTTGTTACGTTCAAGTATTCAAATTTCCACAACACATCATTATGTTGACCTCACAAATTGCAGTAATGAGCGATCAAGACGCGATAAGGTATAATTTATCACTCGTTTAGCCTTATCTTTTGAAAAAGTGGTTCAGACTGAAACATGTTATGTTTCCCGTTTGTTTACGTTGATTTGCAACACATCTTCAATTAATCAAGTGATGCACAACACATCTTCAATTAATCAGATGATGTGCAACAGGATCTTCAATTAATCAGATGATGTGCAACACAATCTTCAATTTATCAGGTGATGTGCAACACAATCTTTAATTTATCAAGTGATGTTCAACACAATCTTAAATTAATAAGGTGATGTGATGACACAATATTTAATCAACCAATCAATCAGTGATTTTCAAATTGTGAATTTGTGAGCTATGGACCTGTTTTTCATAAACAAAATATTAGAAATCTACCTTCATCTATTCATCCTATATTGTAACAAACAATATTTGTAAGGAGAAAATGTAGCTATTTAGTCCAATAATGAAGTTAATCGAGAATTCTTAGCTGATGAAAAGAAAATACTCTTGCCATATTTTCTTTATTAAGAACCCCAGGTAATGACAGACAAATGTAAAACAAAGAGATCTCTGAGAATTTGGAAAATGAAGAAAAAGTTAAAACAAGATTCTTAGTTAAAGTAGCAGTATGCATCAATTTAAATAAAGTGTAATCAAAAGAAAAAGCAAGAAACAACTATATTTTACAAGGATAACAACTTAGGTTCACAGTTGAGGATCCTTTTTACCAGCTGGTCCTTGGAATGACCAAACCTCTTGGCATTGATCCTACCCGGATTATCCATACCCATTTACAGCTGGGTCGACTGAGAATTATGAGTGAAGATGACTTATTTAAGTTCATCTGACTTTCACACGCCGATTGAAATCAGAACCCACAGCTGCCATTAATCGACGTAACTAGGCAAAGAATCAAGTGTGCTACAGAACCACACAATGAAATATCAAGATCATAATTGGATAAAAGGGAATTTGTGAAAATATTTCATGAGATGAAGTTCCCAAAATATTGCTATTCAATAAAATTCCAGGCTTGACAAACAATGTCACTGAACTCCTTAAACAAATACTTTTAGTTCAACACAGGAGATAACTAATCAGATTCTCCAAGTATGTTGGTTATGTAAGATATTCTTAGTAAAAGTATTATGTACACAAGATGCAGCTACTTAATGACTTATACATTTTGCTGTCTGCATGTTGTTAGGGCTCACCTGATTTTAATAATAAAGACTGATTAATTTCATTATAGCAATCTGTATATTGAGTAAAGTAAATAGTTCTGGAGAGTTTTGATAGTAAATAAAGTTTTGATAGTAATGTAGTGTCATTTACTAATGACAAGCAGACTTGTAAATCATAATGATACATTTATTACACAATAGTCAACCTGCATGCCAAGTAGACGTCATTTGGTTACCTGCTTTCATTACTTCTGTTTTCATTTGCCAAGTAGGTGTACTGTAGGTAGTAAAACTTCATTGCATTTGACATTGGTGATGAAATATGGATCTAGTCTTAACAAGCCTATAGTATGGCATGGCAAGGACAGTGGTATTAGCCTACTCTATTTTAATTTCCAACTGTCAAGGGATCTTTAATTTGCACAGCCTGTAGGGATCTTAAATGTGCACAGCCAGTAGCACACATAGCCTCAGTTTATTGACCATTCCGAACGACTAGACACTTTTTCCATGTCAGCGACTCTTACCTGCATCACTGGCAGAGGGAAACCGGGTTGAAAAATCCAAAGGTATCATCTCGATCATGACGGGACCTACAGGTTAGAGAGCAAGCATGTAACTCACTGTCTATTGTATTGACAACCTTTCACCCTACATCACACCAATACCTCGTCTTTTCCAACCTGAAGTCAGAATTCAAATTTCATAGGCCAAGTATAATGGAATAGGCAAAGTAAAACTTGAGGTTGTCATGAAATTTTCTTTCAATTTCATGAAATGTCACTTTTTTTTCATTATTTGACATCTAAAGATATACTTCAACAAATTTAGAAACAATCTACCCCTTCTTGAAGACTTCTCCCAAGTTAATATGATAGGTACGAATTTTGAAGTAGACCCTCCTTTAAGTATAACTTTACAATAGACAAGAACAAAGTTCACAAATTACTCTCTATGATTAGTATCAATAGATAATAATATATAGATGAATCATTATATATTTGAACCAGAGAACATTGTTGGACTTTTACCCTCTGATACACAAAGATATCATCTCATTGCTTACTATCATCATATACTTTCAGATTACAAAATATACAATCAATGATCAAACATGTTCAAATTTGATATTTTTTCACCCTTTATACAGTAACTGCAAACTTGACTCTGGATTCATTTTGCAAAAACTCCTTTTGTTCTTTAAATGGTTCAATTTCAGTTAAGTTATATTCTGGTTTAAAATTAATATCTAAGTTTAAAGCTTATATTTATCAAATCATAGTGTGGATAATATTTTCAATAACTTCAGATCAAGTTTATATTTGTAGTCGGACTTGCTTAACTAACTTAACTTCTCCATGGGTCTTTCCTTGTGTGAGTAACAATTTGATTCTCAGAATCTTCTAAGGATGTGAATTGCAATGTTGAATGAATTGTTTTGAAAATCAATTTGATAAGTAGCAATTGCTTTTTGGCTGACTGCTGTGTTGGATGGTTGTAATACATCTATATATTTGAATATAGCATGTTTACCAACAGGCAACAGAGTCGGATATAAGTCTTGAATTAAGATCTTACTTTAAGATAACTTTTCAAGTCTTAAATTAAATCTCAATGGCACCTTGAAATATCTCAATGCACTAATTAAGCAAACATTTCATCAATGGAAGCATCTAAATTTTGGACAAAAAAGGTATTTTCCGTCTTTGAAGAAGAGTTAAAGAGTGCAGAACTCTTTTTAATTACCTTAGCTCACTGCCAAATGATTGGTTTATAAAAGTTAACAAAGTGAAAGTAGAAAGAATAATGATCTGGTTTAAAAGACGGTGATTTATTTTGATAGCGGGAATGGAAACGGGTAATCTTGTCACAACATACTTTGCGTCTTAAAAACAAAATTCAATCATTGTTTTACTCCATTACACTCTTCTATTATCACAAGTAATGGAGAGGAAATCTTTAAAAAAGGAGGCTGAAAAAGTTCTACTGACACTATTGTCTTACCATGATGTTCAACATCAACTGCCAACTGTAAAGTGATGTTGGCTGTAACCCTTTTACTAGGCTTTTATTTCTACATGTTTGGCATGTTTTGTTCAATTGCGTAAGATGATAACTCATTCCAAATCATCATAATTTGCAAAAAATATATATCCAATTATGCTTGAGGGAATATCTAGAATATCTAAGAATGTCTTGAAGGCCCACGAAGTTATGCTTGTTGATATATCTAATATCGTTAAAGAAAATATTTTTTTAATATTTATGACAATATCAACAATTGCTCAAAGAAATGTGAAATAATGCTTTGAAAATATGCCAAAGGATGATTAAAAGAAAAAAAGTTGTCATGATCATCATGTGTAATAAACATATGTAAATTATATGTACTCCTGCAAATTTCAGTACCACTTGCCAACAACAGCAAAATCAGTATAATCAACACACAGCTGGGTGACATTAGGAGTTAATCTCAATTCAAACTTTCTTTTTGTGTTTGTAATTTTATGTGTGGGAGAAAATTAATATAATTTAATTATAATATCTATGTATATTCAAAAAAGTTGAACAAAAATTCACAAAGGTCGGTGCCCCTTACCAAATTACAGACTGCTATTAAAAAGTGCCAACATCTTGAAAAGATTAGCACCTAACAGTAGGCTTCTTGTCATGTCTTGTAATAAGGAGATTCCAATGATCTTTGCTTGGTACCTTAAGATCTCATCAACATACCATTCATCATATGTTATATTGCAGAAATCCAGAACCTGGTTTTAGATGTTCTATTTTGATGATGTAATGTACGTCTGCTGTATTTATCTGAACCAATCATCACCAGTCTAGTCTGTTACAAGTTTATCATTAAACTGAAATTTGTTTGTCCATTGCAGTAATACGTTTATTTTCCTTTCATCCCTGGTAATTTATCATAAAGTAATTATCCCTCATGAAGTCTAACTAGTTTTGAAAAACAAAATACTACTGAACATACAAAGCATTCCACCATACTGTTTTATGCATATCATGAATGTTTATATTGCTATGTTACTTAATACAGCTCATCTCCAGCCTCTACATGTATATAATTAGACGTAA
This sequence comes from Lottia gigantea, assembly GCF_000327385.1. NCBI lineage: Eukaryota > Metazoa > Mollusca > Gastropoda > Lottiidae > Lottia > Lottia gigantea. The sequence continues at coordinate 1,278,309 of NW_008710245.1, forward strand.
AGTTCAAAGACTGGTGCTGTTTCATTTTGCAGAAGAAACATTACATTTAAATATCTCATACCAACTTACAAATTTTAATTTGCTTGTATGGAATGGACAATGAAAACCCCAAGTACTATAACAATCAAAACCACAAAACAAAACAATGGTAGCAGCAAAAGAATTATTCAATCATGTATTAAGAAAAACTGAATGGCAAGTGGTATCATGTGTCTAGAAGAAAAAGCATCCCCTGCTCTTGTATCTTTTTTATTAAATCAATTAAAACCCTTGTACTTTATTATCATTCTGGAAAGTGATACATTTATTTAAAATGTTGGAGCAAGGATATAGTAACCACAACCCTATAACTGCCTCATATCAAATTGCTTTGTCAAATGACCTCAGCCAGTGCCTTTATTGACAGTTTTCTTTCTCATGACATTTTAATACCAATATTTGAAGCTAAAGAGGAACGGAAACAAGTTGAGATACTTAATAAAGTCTAGGTGAATAATTATTAGACTGTAACAGACAGTGATGATCCTTCTTATAGATCTTGTCTACCATCATCTTTCATACAATATTACTATATACTGACATTACTCAGTGATATTACAAACTACTTGTCATTACTAATCACACTGGTATTTCTTGTCCAAATAATGTGAGTCAATCTTATAATATTGTCATAAACTCATATTCTTTGAGTCAAACTTATAACATTGTTATAAACTCATAGTATTTGAGTCAAACTTATAACATTGTTATAAACTCATAGTATTTGAGTCAAACTTATAACATTGTCATAAAGTAGAATAGGTTGAGTCAATCTTATATTTTTTTTAATATATTCTTATACTTTTCATAATATGAATCAATCTTGTACTCTTTAATATACTTTGGGTCAATCTTATGAAATTATTTATGAACACAAGTATGAATTAAAAGTATGCAATTTTTATAAACTCATATACTTTGAGTCAATCTTATACTTTGTGTCAATCTTATATTTTTATAAATTCATATACTAGAGTCTTATGAAATATTAATGAACTCATATACTTTGAGTCAAACTTATACTTGAGTCAATCTTTAAAATATGTATTAAATCTAGTAAATTCATATATTTTGAAGCAATTTTTGATATTGTTATCCACAACAATGTTTCAGATTGATATATTTGCTTACAGATTGAAGTTGTTGCATTATATACTGTTTGTTTGATGTCAGTTTTTTTTTGTCTTTTTTTTTTTTACAACAAATGACATCCTATTTGCATTTGGAGTGTACACATGGAAATATCTCTTTAAAAATTAGCACCTGTTGAGTTAATTAAAATATATTTGTCAATGATCATGAGGCAAGAGGCAGTATCTTCATGTCATAAGCTCGATACATCCTGTATTATTGACTTAAGAAAGGAACGAAGGCATTATAGATGGATTGATTGTTAGAATATAACTTAGAATTAGCCAGTAGTAGGGCTTAACAAATGTTAAACCCAGCTTAACATAGGAATCCACAAAAGCCAAATCTGTTCTGATCTGAACTCAGCTTATATTTAAAGATATAATGGACAGATATAACTCTTGACTTGTGCATTTCCAGTCTTTATAAGACCTTTTCCATTTATCTGGAGCCAGTTAAAAGTACTTTAGGAGACTTTTCAAATATGATGTCTTCTCGAAGCAGTACTGCTGTAAGTATTGATCCCAATTGGTCATTAATACATCCTGTGCATGAAAAAAAACCACATGCAACAAGTTTGGCTAGACAAATAATTGTACGAAATTAAAAAAAAAGATAGCTTGCCAGGCAAGGTAACATACGCCCACTGGCAGCTGTCAGAAATGATTAAACAGTCTTTAGTGACTACAGGGTTGCACAATATAGCTAATAGAGTGAAACGTCAAGTCAGACACGATATTTCGGTGAAATATTATCCGATCATCACGAAAATCGATAGGGATCATCTTCATAATGACATTGACATACAAAATAAAAATCAAAAGAATTTGTAAACAATTGTAGCCTGTAGAGTGAGCACGAGTTGCACAATATAGCTAATAGAGTGAAACGTCAAGTCAGACACCATATTTTGGTGAAAAATCATCCGATCATCACGAAAATCAATAGGGATCATCTTCATAATGACATTGACACACAAAATAAAAAATCAAAAGAATCTGTAAAAAATTGTAGCCTGTAGAGTGAGCACGAGTTGCACAATATAGCTAATAGAGAAAAACGTCAAGTCAGACACGATATTTCGGTGAAAAATTATCCGATCATCACGAAAATCAATAGGGATCATCTTCATAACAACATTGACATATAAAAATCAAAAGAATCCATAAAGAACTGTAGCCTGTAGAGTGAGCACGAGCCAAATGTGAACGGACGGACGGACCGACTGACCGACAGGGTGATTACAATATAAAAAGCCATCTCTTTCCCCTTGGAACCTTTTCAAAAAGATTTGTTCATTGATATCTTCATTGACTAATGTGTCATGATGCTTTCTTTAACAGTCAAATCCAACAGAAAAACTAAAGGTAGTTCTTAATACAATCATAATCCAAAGACAGATACAAAGAACTAATTCCTTAGGGACAGAAACAGATGAAATGACAGTGATGTCACTTTCCTTGGTAGTTGCTTTTTTGACACAATACACACTGTGTACATTTTATATTTTCGATTGCTTTGTGGAAATTCATGCATTTTATATTTTCTAAAGAATTTTAATTGGTTTGTGTATATTTTCATTCATTTACTAAGCTTACATCAATGTTCATAATGAAAATAAAATTTTATTGGCTTATGAAATCAGCCTACGCATACATAACATTTTTGAGGAATTTGAATTTGGTTCATTTCAGTTTGACGATTACTGGCTGAAATTTTATTTGGAAAAATAAATAAGAAACCTAAAAAAAATATAAATTGTTTTTCTAAAAATATTTTGAAACAATAAAAATTGACAACAAATCAGTATTTTTAACAAGTAGTGTAATTGAAAAGCAGACAGAAACACTTTAGGTAATAACAAAAATCACAGATTTGCTGAAGTTGGCAATTTATAACCCTTACGTCACTGGTTAATGACCCTTTTCTTAAAAAAAAGTGTGGTTCAAGATTGTCATGTGAATTAAGTAAGACAAAAATCTTTTTATTTCCATTTAAAAGACAATAGTAGAAGAAGAAAATTATGAAAGAATTCATTCATTCAAAGATTTCAATTTACTATACAATGTAACCACAAGACATTCCAAAAGTCTGGCATTACAGAATATTCCTACACAATATAGATAACCACAGCACCATATAGATAACATATCACTGTAACCGGTCATGGCAGGTATTTAACATTTAAAGGAATTATATAAGTAAAGGTCAATAATTTCCTCTCTCTTAAATTTAGAATAAAGACGTACACATGGAAAATTTTGAAGGTATCGCATTTAATACAATATGTAACGAACACATGTGATAAGCATGGAAATATACCATCTTCACAATGTCAAGATATTACGAATATCGTGTTATACCTTGACTGTAATAGCTGCCTTTCTTGGATCACGTTATTCAGTAGTTTGATGGGATTGTAGGCCAGAGAATACAGACCTCTACAGACATTAGGGCTCTCTGTTTTGTTTACAGACTTTCTGTTGAGGACTCTGATTTGGAAAGGGAATTTGGTTCACAATTATAATATGACTCAAATTTTTTTTAAAGGTATCAGACTTCCAAATGAAAGTATCCCATACTTGCTGTTGGATTCTCTATCTATTTTGGTATGGCAGATCATTATTTTTAATTTCTGTTACGGTAATTTATGTTTTAGAAAAGTATGTATATCCAAAAAGTCACAAATAAACAGTTCTAGTAGTTCTCATAAATCTTATTACAAGTCTGTTGATATGCTAATTAGTTTGAATGGAAGAAAAACTGTTTTTAATTGACCTATTAATTTATAGTCTAATGGCTGACGAAGCCATGGTATTTAAAAGTGAGATCAAAAAAATATGAGGAGTTGAGCTAACCAACACCATATGTCCCTTAACTGATTGTGTGGCTTTATACTTGGTTCAGTATCCATGGTATTAGAGCGATCTCCGCAACATAAAAACTAACATCATTAATACAAGCTGATGGCTCATTTTCTTTTAATTCTCAGCTGGCACTATTTTACACCATTATCTCTCACTAACGAGTCTTTTTCAAACAACGGAAAGTTTGGAACATGGCATCATATCAATAGAATGCGAAAGCGTGTAAGATCCCATTCACAAAAAGTAAAAGAATGTTTCACAAGTTGATTTAATTACAATGCTGAGTTTTTTTGGTGCTTTCGAGTTCCTCTCATACAAATTGTCCCTCTTAATGGTATATAGATGAGCTGTTTGCTAAAAAATACACTCCATTATTATGTTATGTAACATCACTATCAATTTCTAACAAACAATAAATACTAATTATTATCAAATCTTGCAGAAATTCCTCAGCGAATCTGCAATTTTTAGTGAGTCTCTATGACGTCTGCAAAGAATAATGGCAAAAAAACTAAGGGAGGCCACCCACTACTGACATGTTTTGAGCCAAAACATGGCCACCTTTTATAAATATTAGTTTTATTGGGTCCAGTTAATCACATTTAACTTGCAGACATGAATCAAAATGACTTTTGAAAACAAATGTTATCTGGTTGAATAAGAAAAATCAAATCATGTCCACATGTTGAGTTTGATAGATGTATCTTTTGACAAGCTAACAAAATTGTAATGGAATAACACAATATCTTTGCCTTATTCATGAAGAGAAGGGCTGTAGGTTTACTCATTAGTAAAGGCAGAACACTTTCTGATTGATTAAAGCTGTTCTTATGCTGTAGACACATGTTTTGGATATATAATCATCATCAGGATAGTGCAGGGCTGAGGTGACTCAGCATGCTCACTTGCTCGCTAACCTACAGTTATAGGGTAATATCCTGGAAAGAGCTAGTTTGTGATAATAAACCCAGGCCCACTGCACAGTTTATGGCATTGTCTGTCATCATTTACTTAATCTAATTTTCTGAAAATCCCAATTCCAATAATTGCTTTAAATATAAGAACTTGGATGATTTGATTCCTTGAAATTCAATGGCTTTAAGGCTCAACATTCCCTCATAGAATCAATTACATAATACCCAATCCAAAATACTTAGTGGGCCTACTTAATACACCTTCAAAATATAAGAGTTTGAACACATGTGCATGACACAAAAGCCACTTAAAGATGCAAAACCTCTCATTCAAAATCTTCAAATCTTTGATACATTAACAGACATGTTCTAACAAGGTTCTTTTTGGGAGAGATAAGTCATCATAACCAGAAAATATAAATATGTCATCACCATCTGTCAGTTTAGATCTTTAAATAAATAAAAAATAACTGGAAATTAATTTATTGATTCAGACCAGTTTCTATAATTTATGGAATTTTTATAATAACAAAATTTCTAAATGTGAAAAGAATATTGAATATGGATGTTGTAACAAAAACCCTGAGAGTGCCTAAGGAGTTACTCAAAGTGCCTCCAGTGCTAATGCTGCTGCCCTGAGTTTATCTCATTGCAGACTGGATGGTGTTGAATGGTATCAAGTAGGATGTAAAATTTCAATTTCAGAAGAACTTCAGTTAAAAAAGTCAAAATTCAAGAAACGAAATAAAAGTTTGAAAAGAGTGATGCAATAACAATTTTGTTTTTGTCTTAACAACTACCAGATGCATACTCGTAAATTTTAGATGACAAGTAATTAACAGAAGTGAAATAATTCCCATAAATTGTGAATCAGGCCTCCTGCTAATATATACTGGGTATTTCAACTTAATTTCTTAAAACTTGTGTATAAGACCACATAGAGAAAGACTCATAAATTTTCAAAAAACAAAAAAAAAATGCAGAAGTTAGAATAGAAATATTTCTAATTTGCATAGCAGGCCTACATCATACATTACGTCTGGATTTCTATATGTTTTTGCTTCACAAGCCAATAATGTGCAGCGACCATAAACTTTCATGAGAAATCCAAATTCTGATTAGTCTGGAGGGGTTCTGAGTGTCTGAAACTATTTGCTTGGTTATGTGGAACATATGGTAGTCGTAGGTTCTAATCACTGTCGGGGAAAGAAATAAAGAGACCTTCATAAACCATCTTTGGTTATTATTTCCAGTTGACCAGAGTGAAAATTTGTACACATAATCCAGGAAAAAATAATGCGAAGAGGTTTGGGCAAGGACCATGTGTTAGATGGCATCCTTGTGAACCTAATGTGGTTCTTATTTCTTTAACAAATGTAAAAATAAAAATACCAGCAAATGTGACCATAATTGTGACTATGACTTCATCTGAGCTGACTGCTCTAACATTCCAGTAATGCTGGGATTGATGTGTATAGAAAGCTGAAATTGGGCTTTATCAGTGGGTGAAGCTAATATTTGGACAACTGTATTCCATAAAGACAAATGTCCCACTTTCATGAGGCTCAACGACCACAAAGATCTGAACGTGCATTAAAACTCATAATGGGAATGTAATGCCTCTTATGTATGATTTTAAATACCAGTTTCAACATGATCATAAACAAACCTGACATGAAATCTTGATGTTGATTGGAAAAACTGATATGAAACAAGCATAAAATCTCTGTCAAAATTCTTACAAAAGCTGTGAAATTAGAGTCACTGTTTGCTGAAGGAATTTTTTATTTCTTAAGCCATAAATCAAACAGTCTTGAAAACAACTTGCAAATTGAGTAATACAGGAAGTCTCTTAAAGTTTAGATTTTAAAAATCGATGTTTCAACTTTTCATTTTTATTAAGCATAAATAACTTTGTAGGCCTAAATTGGAAGAGTTGTCATAGAGACAAAATAATTATATATTTTACAAAGATAACAACTTATGTTCACTAAGGATCCTTTCTACCAGCTGGTCCTTAGCCAAACCTCTTAATATTGATCTTTACTGGAATTATGAGTGAAAATGACTTATTCAATGTCAACAGACTTTCACACACCAACCAACCACAACCATTATTTCTTTGATAAAACCAAGCATATGATGTCATATAAAGAACCAACACTCTAACTGGATATACTACAGTTCCCCATGATTTTATCTATATGACTGTTATACAAAGAATTGCACTTCATAATGGTTCAGTTGTGTACATTGTACTGTCTGGAAGTCCTATCATGAGCTGATTGCCTATTAATTAACTTATATTTTGCATTTGAAGGTTGCCAAACTTGCACCTCATCTAACAGTTGTGCAAACAAATAACCTTCAAAAAAAAGTGCAAATCATTTCAAACTATAAATCAACTCGACTTAAAACAACTTGGTAACTTTCTAGAATTATGGGAAGTCCCATCATGATATTTATCAAGAACTAGCGTGATTTACTTCCCAGATGTGAACGAATTTTGTTTTAAATTTCTATACAGAACAATGCCCTTTGCACTTAAAACATCCAATAGCAGACTATGCAATGCACATTCAACTTTGAACTTTCCAAAACTAGATATGGTTCATACCATTAAGGAATAACTTAAATGGACCTATCGTCTAATTTATTTTGCAATACAGCAGATTATAGCTGAAAAAGATAAGAATTAAGAATTATAATTTGACCTCTGCTTCTCCAGCAACAAAAACAGGACATGTTACAACTAAAGATTAACCTCTTCAAAAAAAGAAAACAAAAACAACCCATCATATGACCTTGACATCTAAATACCAATCATAACCTAGTGAACACAGATGAAGCCTTTTCAGAAGAGTCTATGAAAAAAACTAATGACAACCATTGGCTGCCTTATAGCTTCAGCAACCTAATTCCATGACCTATTTTCTGCTAAAAGAATTCCTCCTTGGTGCCAAGAAACAAAAAAAAAAGATTATGACATCAATGAATAGTAGGTGTACAATTAGTGCTAATGGTGATGCCTCAAATATCATTGTTGATGCCACTTCAAGGACATTTTGCGTAAATGAGACATACCACATTAGTACCATCGAACTAAAATCTACTAAATGCATAGTCTTGTGTTTTTGAGGAAAAAGTGAGTATATTGTGCAAAATTTTCACTCAACACTCAAGATGATATACGAATTATGCATTCAGGGTAAATAAAAGCAAATGATGAGAGATACATCTGTCATAAACCAACATGATGCTTGTAAAATAACACCCAGAAATAACAAGAATCCACGCTGAACTACCAAATTTGCCATATCTTTGTGACATTCTGTGAAACCTGCTAACCTGGGAACAAGATGACATTTTTATGACATTTTGGGGTTGTTTTCTAGGACAAACATCTGTTCCCAAGCGAAAAATTCCACATATTTTTGCCTCTGGGTAATCAATCATTTGTTTCAATGGCTCATGTTAGCTCATGTTAGCAAGACATGGAAGAATTGGACACCCATTGCTATTAGAACTTGTTATTGCTATCTTACACTTTCAGCTCTTGCACATCATCCATTAGTGTATGTCCAAACATTGTTTCTGATATAAACCATTGAACACTGGGAATAAATGAAATAAAACCTCATATGCCCTGTACTCCAAGTCATATGACTTCTGACGTTTGGTGTTAACATTATGTGATGTAACGTCACTTGGTAACGGCTGCAACTGTAGGCCTAACGACTGCTCAAGTATATATTACGTAATAGTTAAAAATGTGAATGTCAACTGTTGCACCAAAGACACTACATACATCAAAAAGATCGTTTTATTTGGTTAAAATTCACCACATCATACTAAGCTTTTTGGATTAATTAAACCACTGTCCCATCTAATTATTGATAAGGGGCATGGTTTTAAATATGATAGTTGATATGTTACAATTATGGCATTAAGTTTGAATGTGTTACTTAAGATGACCTTCAATGTAAGGAAAAAAAAACATCATTTTCAATAAATGCCTCATTACATTAAATCTGGTGTTCACGTTACGTTCAGGTCAAACTGAACGCATAGACAAAACACATTTCATATCTAGCCAAATTACATTGCCATAAATTACACCAATATTGGCAAATAAACACATTAAAAAATAATTTAAAAACTAATATAGTTGTTGTTTTGTGTTGTTGTTGTTTTATATTTTAAGTAAATAATCATAGATGGAGGTATAAAATAAAGAATACGTAACATGAAGATGTGTTTATTTGACTACTTGGGGGTGTTTTATTATGTGTTTATTATCAAAATGTGTTTTGTTCTCGGCTGTGTTATCAATTATATCTGAACATTAAATAACAAGATAAGTAGAGTGTTATCAATAGTGTTATCTCTATTTTTTCTCAAATCTCACTAATAATATAATCTTGTGACTATCAACTGATTTCTTTTTTTTTTTACTGAACCATTAGATCAAAATCCAACACTGGCCTCTCAGAAGCACTGGCCGCGGAGTCGGAATGTTTCTTGTCCTGAGGAGGATTTGAACCCACATAACCTAATCACCTGACAAAAATCCAACTAGAGCTATTCTACTACCCCAACTGAAAGAGGCAAAAAAAATAAAATTCTGTATTGTCAACTATCAAATAACTTTTAAAATAATTGTTCCAATGTGACATAAGTTCAGTATAAGGCACCAATAAGCTAAGAGAATGAAACCCTGGAATTGATGAATATTCCACTCTAGCAATGATTCTAAGACTAAAACCATTCCTTTGTATACAACCAGATGGTATTGATAGAGAGATCATTTTCTCATAACAAATTCCTCTTGCAGGAACCATCAACTCAATTCATAGTTTTTTAATAACTGACAAGGAAGTTCAGGTCTATTATTTGTCAGGAACTTTTCTGTTAACATGGAGCCTGATATTATACAATTGTAAACTGATTCCTGAAAGTTTTCTTTGAAGGTTACTCTAGGTAATATATTTATGAAAATTCAGATGGAGTTTAAGATATGAACAGTTCTATGCACAATAAACCTTATGGCTTTCCTTCCTTAAAACAGTAACCTGGTTCTCCTAGGAATTGGGACGATCAAAACCATTCATGCATCTCTAAAATAATATGTTAAAGGGACAAATGCGCCATTTTGGGGGGTAGAATATAACAGTCTTCAGAAATACTAGAATGTACATAAATCATATAATTCTTTTAATAATACATAATCTAGGATTTACTCACTTTTTCTATATATTACAGAGTATCTTAAATTAACGAGTCATTATTTATCATTTAACATTCAAACGTGGATAATTCTGGAAATACATGGATTTGAAGTCTCAAATTTTTCACGTTGAGCTTTGACCACTATAACTGATTGGCTTAACTAAAAATAATCTTGCCCTTTGTTATTTCAGCAGGATTTTTGGAGAGGTTGGAGATGTTCAATCCAGTTCATTCACATCGATTGATATATGTTAAATAAATGGTAATTATAATAGAATTGTATGATAAACTCAAGTTTTTGTAAACTATATATAATATAATATTTCAAACATTTCTATCTGAATACACCTCCCATCTACACCTGGACTACTTGACTTTAACATTTACATCTAAAACAAGGTATGGCAATAAAAGCTAAAATTTTAAAACAGAGTTTCTTTAAAGATGCCTTCCCACTTAAATATAAGGTATGTAACATTCACATTTATGGCATTGACTTATCAACTTAGTGAAATATGGTTATTTCTTTCCTTACCAACCTTGAAGATCATGCTTACTCTTTTCAAAACACCTGATGGCACTTCTCTTTTGAGGAGTACACTGCTAGACAACTTTACTCTCTTTTCGACATACTTTGGACAAGATTTTGATGAATAGAATCATCCTGCTTCTATGGATTTTCATTATAAAATCGGACAATGGAAAAGTCAAAGAAACAACAAAACTTCCGAATTCTGAAGCAGAAATGGTATCCATGCGAGAAATAATTGTGTTCCATCAACTGACCTATAAAATAATTCTGCTGAACAGAAACAACAGTAGACAACAAAAACTATTCAAAAGAAATCAAACCCACCAGTAGTCTGACAAAACAATCTTTAGCTTTCGGCAACTTTTATTTCTAACCATATTTGAAATGAAGCTCCTTTAAGGCTATATGTAATGTTAGAGTAGAGGTAAGATATCTATTGTTTCTACAAGTTAGAAGATTTGTTTATACACAAAATCATGGCAAGTACTTCACTCTCTATCTTCACTTATCTATCAAATCTTATATTTTCATAACCAACTCACATGTGGCTTCAAAAGAGCTAGAAGAAATGTACTGACCAATTTTAGGAAAGGTTACAGAAGGTCGAATTTCCTTTATAAAGATAAAATCTAAAGAAAATTTGTGGTGTTTTTCTCTGATTTTCTCATTTAAGAAAAAAAAATGATGTTTCTTACACTATTTTTCTCATGGTTTCAATGAACATTTATCAGAAGGCAAATATGATATGGAATCTGCTCAAGTTTTGAATTAAGTTTCCCAGAAATAAAGGGGCAAGGGTGGCTCATAACACCACATAGTTAAGAACTCATTTGATTTAAATGTAAGGGGAGGAAAGCCAGGTCAGCCTTATTTCTGGGAGTGAGAGGTAGTTGGTATGGCACCACTGGCCTCCTCATAGAAATACCACTTATACCAGCTTAAATGCAAAAAAAATACAAAAAATACTGAAAGAGCAATAACAAATACTGAAAGAGTAAGAACAAATATTGAAAAAGCAACAACAAAAATTACTGAAAGAGCAACAACAAATACTGAAAGAGCAACAATTTTAAAAATTCTGAAAGATCAAAATTTTATAAATTCTGAAAGATCAACAATTTTAAAAATTCTGAAAGATCAACAATTTTAAAAATACAGAAAAACAATTTTATAAATACCGAAAGAGCACAATTTCCAATTAAGGACCTTTTCTCCACAAAAAACAGAATAATAGAATGCAATTTTAGAATACCAGGAATAAGTTCAAGAGGAAAGTCAAAGTCAAGCATTCTTAAAGTAGCTTAAACTAGGTTACTAGGTATTTTTTTATCACCTTGTATGATGTTAACACAAGTGTTCATCTTGAAGTTTAAAATCAACACACTAATTATAACACCAGGGCCTCTTTAACACTTCACTTCAAGTGTTCATTAACAATTACAATATCTTTTATTCTAATATACAGATAAATGTTGTAAAAGAAATAATTTTGATAAAAATACAATTTTAAATGGTTCAGGTAAAATTCCCACTTTGAAGAATAACCTAGTGACACAAATAGATTGCAAGATCTATGTTTTGACCCACTAAAAAGTCTTAGAGAGATTTGCTGAGTCATCATATAATTTTACTAGAATAGCCTTTGACATTATCAAATTTAATTTTGACCAAGGGATTGTTGATATGCACAACCTAAGATTCAGTTTATTGTCTCGTTCAAAAGGAAATATATACTTTGACATGCATCACTGACAGAGGGCAACCATTGGGAACATACCTGTTGCTATTTGAACTTACTGAGACATTAGTTACTATACAGCTTGTATAACTGAGACATTCTTTGAGACAATATTTAATTCAGCTTTAAAAACTGATACATTATTTGATACAGATTTGATTAACTGATACATTATTTGATACAGCCTTGATAACTGAGACATTATTGGTTACTTCTTTGATAACTTGAGACAATATTTAATTCAGCTTTGATAACTGAGACATTATTTGATACAGATTTGATTAACTGATACATTATTTGATACAGCCTTGATAACTGAGACAATATTTGTTACTTCTTTGATAACTGAGACATAATTTAATAAAGCTTACAAAATAACTGAGACATAATTTAATAAAGTTTACTAGATAACTGAGATTTAATATCCATGGATCTCCTAGATGCTAATAAAACATTTTCTTCCAGACTCTTTCACAGCTTCATTATGCTTAAATTTAGATAATCTGGATAGTAAAGCTTATTTTAGAACTATTTTTTTTGTCATTTTGCTTGAAGAACTTTTTCTTTTATATTGAGAAAATGCCATCAGAACTCTTATTTTTTTCATACGTCATCAATTTAAGATCAAAAGAGTGTGATAAAGCTGATGCAACTAATTACCAAGACAAAGCTGAAAGTTAAACACATAACAATAGGAGGTATTGATTCCGAATAAATCCCCTGGATTTGAAAATGTCTGGCAATTTACCGTCAATTATTTTGTCCTTTCAAGCGCCGAGACTGATAGTTGAATAGCAGTATGAAACTATATCCTGAGTTGTTATATTCTGTAATTATTCTCTACATATCGTATTATTTAAGTTGTTGAAATGGAACCCAACAGAACTAATCGAATTATCAAGTGTTATTAGTTATATATGCACTACGCCTAATGTGAACAAATTGGCATCATGCTTAATTATAACTGATATATTAGGTAGAACAATTATTGATAGTAAACACAAAATTGACACTGGTTCAGATTGAATGATGACTTTATGCTACATGTATTGCAGTTGATAACAAATCATCTATGTATGAAAGTTTGTTACATTCTGTGCATGGAATTCTGTTTTTTGGTAGTTTTTTTAAAGCATCAAGATTTCCGTGATATCTGTCTCTTTAAGTGTCAATTCTTTTGATTAATGATGGATTAACTTGTACCCATCAGTCCACTGTTAAATAAAAAGAACTGCATACAACACATTCCATGACCATAGTTTTTTACCATCTATGCAAAACTAAGAACCCTTTCTTCTGTATGCATTTGACAATGTCAACTTTTAACAGAAACATCGATCTTTGAATTCAAATCTAAAACCGTACTAAAGAATGAATAATTAGTTCATGTTTTAAGAACTCTCTAAAATTAAAGGTGTATTTGTGATTTATGTCCTGATTTTGCCAAGTTAATTTAAGATCCACATTTTTGAAATTTAAAAAATCAATAATAAATTTACATGAAAAGATACAATCTTTCAGGGAATAACTCTTCTAGAAGATTAAAGTTTAGATGCTGAAATATACTTTCATCTACATGACCTTCAAAAAATTGGAAAACCCCCAACAAATTTTTAAAGTTTCATTAAGAAAATTGTAGCCGTAATTAAGCTAATGAGAGACATATCTACGGTAGAGCCTCAAATTTCCCAAATTTATTGAGCAATTTAATTGGCAGATCATAAGCTTTACAGGTGAAAAGAGTACAAAATCATAAATCATGGAGCAAAATTCTGATATGAAAAAGCGTGTACAGACGGAATTTTTATACTCATGATAAAATTCAATACCAAGATTTTTATAGGAACTATAATCAAAGATATCATATCAATATAAACAAGTCCAACATATGTTGATAATCATCAAACTTTTTCTTTTCTACTTGTTTAGATGTTTTGTGTGGCAGACGGGTAGTAGTGTGTGAAGAGTTATTTCCCTTACACACATAGGGAAACATAGAACATGCATATAGAGAAATATGAAAAACATTGCATGTGTAAAGGTTATTCTCCTACGTTAACAATATTTTTTTTGATAGTTTATGTTTTTTTTTTCTTTCCTTGAAGGAGATTTGACGTATGCAGTTTTTAATAACAGTGTATTATTTACTTTCAATATTCCTTTTTATTTACATGCCACTGATCTATTATAATAATATAAATGTCTAGTGTGGTGCCCAATATGTTTTATTTTGCCAAAAACATTGTGAATAGATTGTAAGATAGATAATAAACTTTTGAAGGGATTAAGTCATCTAAGTATTTACTTTACTTGATAAAATTGCCTACATTATGACTTCATCACTCATAATTGTCCATGTTAAATGACATGGATAAGATGACAGTAGGAACCTCCATTTTCAAATCTATCACCAAACAAAGCAAATACTTAAGATGAGTAAATTTGGATTTTATACATGAAATCATGTGATAAATCATATGACACGTTATCTATTTACTTGTAAGAAGTTGGGTTTAGAGTTTGCAGTATGTGATTGAATTTTGGTTTTGTTTTGATATGTAGATGTATGGTATAATAAAATAGTAAATGGACCTACCTATATTAAGTAGATGAACAAGTAAGGGACTAATCTAGAGGGGGAAGGTTGACTGGTTAACTACGGTATATATCTGCCTTTTTCAATCAGTCTCCATTTTATATATCTGAAAGAGCAAAACAGAAAATAATAAGCAAAATATCAATATATATGTCAGACTTCAGTAGGGACACAGGCTGAAACAGATCAGGTGTCGATCAGTGTGAAACTCTGAGTAACATTTAGTCAATCTAGAGGTATAACCATTTTAAATATAACCTTGCTAATTCTACAAATAAAACCTTTCCAATTCTACAAATAGAACCTTTCTAATTCTACAAATAGAACCTTTCTAATTCTACAAATATAACTGTATAAAATATAATCGTTCTAATTTGACATATGTAACTTTTCTAATTCTACAAACATACCCTTTCTAATTCGACAAATATAACCATTCTAATTCTACAAATATAACCTTTCTAATACTACAAACATAACAGTTCTAATTCTACAAATATAACCTTTCTAATTCTACAAATATAACAGTTCTAATTCTACAAATATAACAGTTCTAATACTACAAATATAACAGTTCTAATTCTACAAATATAACAGTTCTAATACTACAAATATAACAGTTCTAATTCTACAAATATAACAGTTCTAATTCTACAAATATAACAGTTCTAATTCTACAAATATAACCTTTCTAATACTACAAACATAACAGTTCTAATTCTACAAATATAACAGTTCTAATACTACAAATATAGCAGTTCTAATTCTACAAATATAACAGTTCTAATTCTACAAATATAACAGTTCTAATTCTACAAATATAACAGTTCTAATTCTACAAATATAACAGTTCTAATTCTACAAATGTAACAGTTCTAATTCTACAAATATAACCTTTCTAATACTACAAACATAACAGTTCTAATTCTACAAATATAACCTTTCTTATACTACAAACATAACAGTTCTAATTCTACAAATATAACCTTTCTAATACTACAAACATAACAGTTCTAATTCTACAAAAATAACAGTTCTAATTCTACAAATATAACAGTTCTAATTCTACAAATATAACCTTTCTAATACTACAAACATAACAGTTCTAATTCTACAAATATAACAGTTCTAATACTACAAAAGTAACGGTTCTAATTCTACAAAAGTAACTTTTTTGAGTTCAATAACCTATCCTTTTAAATCAATAAAATAGATTTTAACTCTTGGTTATTCATTGAAAAATGTTCTTTCAAATAATCAATTCTTAATTTCTTCAGTACTAAGCTACATGAAAGAGTAATCAATCCTTAATCTACAAGACCACAATACGGTCAACTAATTGTTAACATGGTGAAACTCAGAACCAAAGCTGACTCAATCAAAACTTTCTTAAAGAATCCTGCCAAGATCAACAATGTAATCTAAAGAAGGCAAGCACACAAATGCCTTAGAAAATCAAATCAATTTAGAGGTAAAAACTTCAAGAACCATTTTTTTGGAAGTTGGCATTCAGATGACATGATTCTGACAATGTCATTATCTCTTGGCATTGATTTCCTGGAACTAAGTTGAATTTACATGGAACATTAGAAGAATTAACAGAATACAATTATCTTGGAAAAAAAGATATCCGTTCCATAGGATGCTAGATAATTATTTTTCCGTCATTTCTTCTCCGAGATTTAAATTGTCTAGTAAGACAAATTTTCTAATGATTATGTTGTCAAAAACCAAGAATATAAAAATTTGAATCCATGTTTTTTCTTATATTTAAAATCCACTTCAGACCTCAATTATTTTTTGTCCAAAATTTTTATTGAAATCTACATTTTACTTAGAAAATAATTTTGATATATTTTTTAAATCCTATTAGAATTTGAATAACCACTTCCTGCCTATGGTGTGCACCTTTAATCCAAATTGTGTTTAACATAAAAAGTGAAACAATGGTACTGTAGTTTTCTCCCTTCATATTAGAGAGCTATAAGTTTGACTTTAATTTTGGTACAATAGGTCATTCTTTGAAATGAGGAGATGATATTGAAGAGACTCAAACCTTTCCATGCATAAGAAACTGAAGGTATGCGCACACAAATGTCCTAGAGAAACTCTTGACAGGACAAAAATTGTCGACCAAGACCCTATGTGTGCCGTTAATTTGATTAGGATTTAGCAGGATTTCTAACTGGGATTGTTAAGAGGCTTTTTAAACTATTTATGCATATAGAGCTTGTCCAATTGAAAATTGAAATGGTGCAAATTGATGCTATCAGTGTCCCTGATTCACACAAAATTAAGAAATCCTCTATGATCCCTCAGTTTAAAACAATGATTAAGTATAAGCAGTATGTATTTAAATTTCTAATTATTAAAGGTCTAAATGCAAGTAAACTTTAAGAAATGGAACCCTATGACAAGGCATAATGCAATATACTTTTCTAATTCCAACCTCTACCTGGACTGTCTACCAATTTCCTGCTTAGTAAAAAAGGGAAAATAGTTTTGATTCCTATTAAAATCTAATAGAACTCCTACTCTGTCAGTGACATATTTTACCAATCATCATTTAACCAATCTCAAATGTCAAGTTATGAATCAGTCTCATCATACCTGTCTAAAATCTATTGACAACCTCATCATTCCTGTCTCAATTTAATCACTAGTATAATAAAAGTAAATATTAACTTGTCAAAGTGAAGATATTAATAAAATTTCATCTTGGAACATGATAAAGCTTTCAACCGACAATTTACCCAATCAATATTTTAATTAATATAAATACTTCACTCAAATAGAAAATATAAAAAAAACGTCTATGATCGATAATAATAGTTTTTGACATTTCTCATCGAAATGACATGAAGAAATTCACCAAACTGCAGAACAATTTCAGGAATAGATCCTAAACAAGGTGACATAGATTTCATCAATATTTATTTAAGAACATGCAGGACATACTCATAGGAAACAAGGCTGCCTCTTTAAGGCCTGATTTATAGTTCTCCAAGAATCTTAGCTTTTTTAGCTCTCTATCATCTCTTTCATTTGAGCTTTTCTTTTAAGAGCTCATCTCTCTATTTTAGCTTTTTGCTGTCTGACTTCTTAGCTTATTCACTCTCTCATCAGAAATCATTCACTCTTTCTCTCATCTTAGCTTTTAGATGTCTAATTAGCTTTTTTTGCATCATCTTAGCTTATTCTCTCTCTCATCTGAAATCATTCTCTCTTTCTATCATCTTAGCTTTTAGCTGTCTCACACCATAGCCTTTTAGGTCACATCTTAGCTTTTTGGCATCATCTTAGCTTTTTTCTCTTTATCATCTTAACCCTGACTCTTATTTTAGATTTAAGTTTACAGTTCAGCTTTTTTGTATCAAAATGTGAGTTTTATATCTTTAACTGACAATAATCTGAAAACTACTGACAATGTTTTTCTAGAGCTATAATTAACACACATATAAAGTTTAATAAAACAACTGAAAAACATTAAGATGAGATTTGATCAAGATTTACAGCTTATTAAATCCATTTTAATTGCATGTTGAGATGTTTTAAGAAATTTAAAATAAGCTTGATCTAACTTCTGTTTTTTCTGCAACAAAGGTTATTAAGTAGCTCTTTAAGAGGTTCCTGGTTATGCCACCACAAAAAACAACTGAACTAGTGGAAATGATGCAATGTATTAGATAGTGTATTATCGGCACCCTTCTTGGACACTTGATGCCACCTTGCAATTATGTCTGTCAACTTACACTTGACATCCCTTTAAAACAGCTGATAAAACTCTTTCTTTTAAATTTATCCAAATACCAATTTTTTGCTGAAAAAAGAGTTTGTGAATAACTTCAATCTGATACTAACAATTACATGTATTCAAGTTTCTTTTTGATAACTGGTCAAAAAGGCCATCCAAAGAATATTTGTGAGGCACTTATTCTAAAAGAACAACAACCTTTGGGGTAGTTAGCACTCAGGTAATTGGGTACAAGTCATTTTGGGCATGTCTGGAAGTATAACAGACTTCAGATGGTTTTGTGGAATAAAATAATCAGAGTTAGATACCCCATGCCAATAACCCACACTTCTGCTCATCAAGTTCCAGACACAATCTATCTTGGCACACCAGGAGGCGCTACTCAAATTGTTTCTACATGCAGCATTATCTGTAACGATCCAATTAATGTTCACGAAATACTTTTCTCCACCAAAATATTAATTTTTATTCCCTACTTTCGCTGATAACAAATTTTCACTGCAGTATTTTTTTTCAACTTTAATTCTCATTGCGGTGTTTTTTCAGCTTTAATATTCTGTGAATGAATACAGAGTTATTTGATGCTATCTGGACTCGATAACCTTTTTACTTGAGTTTATTGACAGCATTTTCAACACATTCCATGAATAAAATATGAGCTTTTTTAATAATAAATGTGTGCAATAAAATAAGTTATAATTTGCTTAAAACACTTAACTTGAGGAAATGAAACCAATTTGCAAAGTCGTGCTTCAAGTTGTTTAACACCTTAAGGGGCTTATCAGGATGGGCTAAACCTTGCAGTGTGCAATTATGGTAACGGTAGTGATAATATTGAGTTTACTCTTGAAATGAAATGGCAAAGTTGTGCGTTGCTGTTTAGCACCTTTATGGGTTAACAGGATGGCAACACCATGCAGTGTACAGTTATGCAAAATTTGCCACAACAGCAGTGATGTTATTGATTGTTTTTTGAGATTGGAATTCAGTTAATGAAATCAAATGGATTTGCATCACACTGGGCTTATCAGGATGGCAACACCATGCAGTGGGCAATTGAAAAAATGAAAGAATTAACTTTAAGATGGAAAATTTTCTTTTTGGCACCTTATAGATCTAATAATGCCAACAAACAGTATGCAGTGTGCAATCATGGGCACTTTCCAAAAAGAGAAAATGAGAATAATCATTTAATGTTAAGTTACAAAAATTTTAACACCCTGGCATTTGCTTTCGATAGTTGACATGGTGTTGACTGAGAAAACCTTCATATAGAATTGTTTCATTAACTAATTTCCTGAGATAAAAACACCAGAATGTTGATAAAACCTGTGACATCAAGACAATATTTGATAAGGCAGTAGACAGAAATGCCTATTAAGAACCTAATGTAAATATTTGTTGCCATGAGTAGCTAGAGACCTGATAATGTGTAATTAAGACTAGAATAACCAGCCTCTGATTATTTTATACCTTTGATTATAACAACAAGACAAACAATCAGGTCAGGAATGGTCAACATTGTGTTAATATGTCAAGTTTTATCAGTCTGTTGTGAGTAAATAGACTTGTTAACTTATAGTACCTTTAATTCTCTACAGTCCACATCACAAAAAATGAACAATGTTATCAGAACATAGCTCCAGATATTTTGTTTCGTTATTTTCAATGGGTAACCTGCTCATTCGGAATCCACTGACATCTGTTGACCAATCAATCAATGGGAAATCTCACTTTTTGAGGACAGGTTGTCGCAGATTTGGTTAAAAGTTTGAATGACATATGGTGGATGTGGGTTCTTATCTTGGTCAGCACGTTTACATCTGGTGACCTTGAATAATTAAGCTTTCCTTATAATTCTAGCTGACATAACTGTAAATAGGTATGGATAATCCAGGAAAGATCAATGACATGAGGGTTTGTAAACCTAAGTTCTTCTCCTTTTAAGAATGGTAGCTTCTTTCTCTTGATCAGATGTCAAATGATTGGTCAATAGCAAACCATTGTTATTTGAATATTTCCTAATGCCTATCCTTGAATATTGGTATTACCATCTGAAGCTTTAAGAAATCTTAGTTAGAATTGCCTAATTAATGTTCCATCCAATTATTTTCAATGTCATGAGATGCAAGTGAATATCCAAAAAATTAGGCTTTTATAATCCTCTCTTGCAATTCTCATTCAACTTGAATTGGTACTCTCATAAACCTTCCATACACTTCCAGAATGCCTCAAGATTAAAATAGCATTCAATCTATTTTTTCTAATCTTTTAATATGGGAATTTGATGCTGATAAATGATTCTTGTATCATTAGGTCAAAAAAAAACGCCATTTCATTCAACACTTGGTGAATTCAAATTGTCAATATTTTCAGTAATGACAAAAATTAAAGCGCATAGCATCAACACTTGACATTTGTAGTGCAATTTAAACGCTTGGTGATAACATGCAATTAAAGTTTTCACATCAATCTATCATTCTGTCTTCTGTCAATATGTCGTGCCAAAACTCTTCAAGACTGGAGGTTTAAATAGTCATTATGGAAGAAAATGATGTCAGAAAGTGCCAATGACAATAGCTGAGAAAATAGAGTTTACGTGTCGGTTTTTTTAAGAGAAATTTGTTGAGATATCAGAAATTCAAGTGTTATATTATAATTTAAATTGAAATATCCTATCCTTTGCCATGAGACGATGATATGCCAAAATCATTGAATACTATGCCAAAACATGACAGTAGATGACAATAATCAAAGCAAAAATAATATTTGAATGATGAGCATAAAAATGCTTGTTTCTTGATGTGACTAAAACTTGGTAACAGTTTTTGGAATGTGGCAAATCTAAAAAATGTCATTTGTAAATGTCTATCTTTGGCAGAGTACAGAGTACAGATCTAAAAAATGGCGGACATCATGTCTTTGTTAAAAGTCTGCATAATGACAGAAAGCAGATCTACATCTGCACAGGTAAAAATACAACTGCATCTTAGTATATCTAAAAAAGGACTGAATCAAATGGCAAATTGTTCAATCTAAAGAGCAGAAACATTTGCACTATAAACTTGATACATGTTGTTAGACAATCGTGCCAGATCATATTTCAAAGCAAGCATGCAGGTATGGTACAAGATTTTTTCTTAAGAGAAAAAAATTGCCAGACTGGAACAAATAAATGAAATCTTCAATCTTGTGATTCTCTATTATCATGTATTGATTTCAGTTTCTAACAAGAGATTATTTATATTAGATTTCATCTTCCGTAATACTGGTGACAGTTAGAAATCCCACAATTCATGCTTATTATTGAGTTTCAAAATTGAATTTATATTGATGTCGTGCTGTGGAATATTCCTTTTTCTTCGCACTCCTGTTCAGTAATTGCTCTAATGTATCCTTCACCACTGCTTTCCGATGAACAGTATCTCGTTCCAGTGCCTTCTGTTGAATAGTTTTCTGTGCCAATGCCTTCTGGCCACGTATTCTAGAAACCATCTTACCACTAGGATGTCCTAGAATCAATGAAGATAAGAATCTAGTACATCTTAGCGCTAAGATCCTTTAACCACCCTAATCTATTATGTTATGGAGACTTGGGAAAGCAGATCTATTGGTCTACAGGGGTAACAGTAAATATTGACAGGTATCTATCCAAGTCCACAGGTCCAAAATCGTCAAAAGGAATGCTTGGTTATTATGTGGGCATAATTTCAAAAAACCCAAATATTATAGCTATGACAATTTGATAAACTCAACAGCAGAATGGCATTAGGTGTTCAGCACATATATGCATGCCCTTCTGCACAAAATAGTTTAACTAAAACCAAAGAATTGCTCAAGGTAGTTAAGTACAACCATATAAATATTGAATTATAAGTCATCAAGAAAAAATATTATTACAGCAAAGAGTCTTTATTTTCACCAAGTCACCCATATCAAATGCCAAGTTGATCCAATTTGTCCGACATTTCAACAAAAGTACTAATTAGCTCAGATGCTTGGATTGTGATCGTTTGTAACAATGAGAGTCTCACGTAAATCAAATGATCAAACGTGAAAAGGTCTGGATCAGAAACGATCTGAGTCAATTAAGCCAGTATATTAAACAATAGCTAGACATGACTGTCATGATCAAATAACAAGAAATAGACACTAAGTGTCACCTTCTTTCTCACAGATATCTATTTCCTTTCCACAAAAACAACCAATGTTAATAATAAGTTACCCCTAGGCTTGAATATATGTCTATTTTATCACTTCTTCATTATCTATATCAAGCTTTGACTTGAAGACCGAAAAAAATAATATGGCCTAAAACTATTGATCAAATTTATATGATTATAAATAACGACTTGAATATTGAACAAATACTGTAGTGTCTTTGTTAAGTTAATATATAAATAATAATAGTTTTAAAATGAAAAGTTATTATAAATATTATTGTATAATCTTAAGGTATCTTTACAAAAAATTCTTGTTTTCAAATTGCTTATTAATGTGCACAATGGAAAAAAATGTACGACGGAATTTTAGATTGTAGTCAGCAGGCAGTTGGCATGTTATTATCAGAATGTATGAATGTTAATGAAAGTTTGGTAGCCATATAGTCTAAACTTTTACTGTATATTGTAATGACACTGGATGCCAGATTTTGCTCTTGAACAGTGACACAGATGAATAAAATTGCGCTCTCTCAGCTGATTAAGCAAATGTCTAAATTTCTTTCAATGTAATGAATTCTTACCTGGTAAATTTATTTTAAATTATTATCAAGGTGAAAAGGAAGTCGTGATATCACATGATGTTAAAATGAAGTCAAAGTTAAAAAGTTACAGTTCTTTTTATAAAACTAATCTCTCCATTTTTTACATTTTAAAACAAAAACGTATTACGATTATGATTTCTTTCTCATGTGTCATGTATCTGTTCATGTATCTTTCTTAGCTTAATAAACTACATTATAGAAATGGAATGAGAAGTCCTTCTTAATGGCAACTGCTTAGACAGAAAATGCAATGAAGTAAGCAGTGAGGGAACTTTTGCAAGGGCAGTAACATTGGTCTTCTTTTTTACATTTTTTTTCTGCAGAGAATTTTCAAAGTAATGAACAAATAACAAATACATTACCACAAACGATATTATATTCCATATATTCAATGAACATCGTTAAGTGAGAGAAAGGCCATAAAATCTAGTGACAAAAGGCAAGCTCATATTTCTGTTATAAAGTTTGTCAACTGTTGGAGACTCCAACTTCTAATCATTTGGTATATACCTTATGAGTATAGGAAATAAAATGAAGTTTTAGTTATAAGTTTCTGATCTATCTCTGGTTAACAAAGCCATGCAGTGTGAATGTGGAAAATTTGCCAAGACTAAGCCTACTATTTTAAGATTTCCCAATGTTACATAATAACATGCCTCTGTTTATTGTCAAATCCAAATGCAAATCTTATTTCCAAGATAATATTTAAAAGATAAAATACCTTGAAATTTAAATAGAAATATATCCAAGAACATATAAAAATCCAACTTCAACACAATTACAAACTGTCAGATTAAAATACAGAGAAAAGTGAAATAATTCAAATGATTACTATTGAGTCAGTATATGAAATATTTGTCCTATTAATATATCTATCACCGTGTATTGATGTTTGTTTGAAGTTATGGGGTTGAAAAATTGATGGATTCATTTGGCCTGGAGGCTTTCAACTAATCTTCATCAATGATCATAGAATTTTTATTACTTTCTACACTTAACTTACATCCCTATCACATCTGCAATGAACTGAAACGCCAGAATTGGATTTGCTGTGGGCAGCGATGCAGAAATGTTAAATTAATAAATTTTCTTCACCAATTTTGACACATTTAATTAAGATGTTCATTAAACCCACTACAGCATGAAGCCTTAAAGGAGCATTAAAAGGGCATTACGTACTAGAATAGATAGATATGCATAACTACTTCTTATAAATGTTGTGTTTTATTGCCCTCATTTATGAAATTTTACTTAATGCCATCACACATACTGGTATGAAAGTAAGTGCAAGATCAAGTTACCATAAATCTTTTAATAATGGATTTCTTCTATAACAAGTGTGACCGACAAGTGCATTTTAAATTTAGAAATGTCTTGAAGTTTTCCCTATTGTCCTTCACAATCAATCTGATGTGCATTACCACTAAGGTTCCATTGGGGAGACTTGATATAAGAGTCCAGAAACACTAGCAATGATATTGGCATTGGCTGGAAAATTGTGTCTACATTACATAATAGCAGAATCAATGACAATCCAACTAACAATCACTTGATTAATTCCACTATCATTAAGATTTTCTCAATTGAAGTTGAAGAAAATTTACAAACTTGCTTGTATACCTTGATCTTGTAGTCTTGTGGTCTTGTGATTGAAGAATTGTGATTATGATAGGTAAATCTCTGCTTTCTCCTTGTGTTAATGTTACTAACAAATAAGATACAAAGATGTCATGGTCGATGACCAGTTAACATTTGATCCAGCAGAAGTTGATATCGCAGACTAACCTTGATGTGTCATTTCAGTTTTATACCAGGATCATGTTATGCTCGTAGGCGGCTCTCCATGTGGAGAACTTGTAATTAGTACCATGAACTGTTATGTTGAAAACTAAAACCATTTCTATCTTAGAAACCAATTATGTATCTGGTTGCTAACCCTCAAGCTAGTTGTACACATTTTAATTTCAAACATGCCATTTTTATCTCCTCTTTGAAGAGCATCTTTCAGAGTTATTGAGTTAGAAATGAGGTAAGCTGTGTAAAACAAAAAGACCAACTGTAAATAAAACTTCCTGCGACATCTCTTACAGAACATGTCATGGTTTCATGCTATCAATTCAAATCCTGAAAAACAGTAATAGGAATGGGTTTTGTAAGAATGAGAAATGGAGCTTAACGCTTTAACGAACACTGTAGACTATTGATTAGTAACGCTGGCATCTATTCAGACGGTGTTGTGAAGGAGTACTAAGAGCTGATTTCCTAAACATAACCATCTCAATGTGTATTGATTAAAATTGTCACGATGGGTGACAGATTCACCAATGAGTTTTCTCTCTCAGATTTAAATTACGTCAATCTTGTAAGTTGAACTAAGTGAGATAAATGGAATCCTCCACTTGACTATGTCTGTATATTTCTTACAAATCTCATTCCTGTCAATTTTTCAGAATATAGCGCCGTTCTTTCATGAAGATAATTTAAGGAAGGGTTTTTCAAGAAATTTCAGACCATGATCATTCAAAAACAAATTATGTAGAGGCACGTAACTTTGTAATTGTCCATATTTATCATTAGAGTAAAGAGTTGACATATAAACGTTATCATATTTATTACACTTTTGAATATCTTCCTTGAGTGTTGTGTGCTGGTGTCTATACAATGCATCCACAAAATCCCCAGACAATGTCTATGGTTTTCATATCTTTAATTTCAGATTTTAAAGACACCATTTCCAAGGAAAGCATTTATTTCAAATATCTGACGCCAAATACAATGCCATATTGCAAAGTGAATACAGGAAAATGCATCAGGTCAAATCTTCATAAATGGACTAAAGATAGAATACAATTTAAAAACATTAGTAGAACATACAGATATAAAGTTAAGAAAAACAAATATTGAGAACCCTTCAAACTATTTACAGTAATACAAATATAGTTGACAATTCTTAAAAAAACCCAATCAATCCATCTACTATAACTAAATAATGGCAGCCAAAGGTTCATAGTTACAAAAGCATAAAAACGAAACTCGTGAACTTTGAAACCGGTTAAAAAATATAGTGTGTTATGTTTTTATTGGCAAGTTACATATTGATGCAGAAAGCAATTTCTAATTTGTTTAACTGTAAACTGATTACTGTATCGATTTTTTCCTGCTTTTTTGTGAATTAGACATACATTGTCAGACATTTCTTTTGCCGTTTGGCAATTAAAACAACCTACGTAATAAACTAACACACAGTTTTCTAGCTTGTTGAATTAAAATAAAAGATTTTGACACTTTCTAAATAACCGTTTCTTTCAAAATGTACAAAGGTTTTAGCTTATAAACTATTTCCTAGTACGTTTAGTTTTATCAACAACTTTATTCTACGTCTGCACAAACTTAAGCACTTCTATCATCTCGGTACATTGAAATTTTTAGTCTAAGTCTACCAGAACTTAAATAAGATCATTCGATACAGGAACTATTTTGTGTCTGCCAGATTGCGAAAATTTTCAAATCCTGCAGCAATTGTTGAAGTCATATTGAAGACATCTATAGACCAGCTTTGTCCTAAAGGCACTATAATGCAAAGCAAAAGCAATTTGAACAGAATAAGCTTGAGAATCTCATATGAATATCACAATTGGATAATACAGGCTATCAAAAGATCTGAAAGAGGTTTTTTGCATACAATTGAATTTACACATGAAATTCTATACGTTTGAAGAGTGAAGTATTTTCTAATCTCCACGAAAAAAGAGTTAAAACAGCAGATTTAGCTGCATGATTAGCAGATTACTGTTTTAACAAGGAAATCTCGTGTTCCTGCTAACAGATTATATTGAGATGGGAGAGAAATCCACACATCAACTGATATTTTTTGTAAACCACCAATGATGAAGTGTTCTTGATCTGTTTTCGTTGGTTGTTTTGATGAAATGTTGCAATGTAAGCCAGATGTGAAGTAATTACCACCTATTAAATTGACATGTCTAAATAAAATTATCTTTTTCTTTCTGAGTTTTTTGGTACTTTACACAAATTTCAAAGATAATTGATGTCTTTCTGAATTCTGAAATTCCCTCGTTATTCAGCTATAAAATCTGTTTGCTATGACAGCAAGGTGTAGTAAATCTTGAAATAAGTTATTTGTTAAACAAGTAGAATATAATATGTAAAGCCTTTTGGCAAGATAAATGGAAATAATATACCAACTTAAATTAAGTAATATTATGTAAATGCTTCTGTTTAGTCATCCTAAACAAGTCATGGTTAAGTGTTATTTAACTTGTTGTGAAAGTTTTTATTTAGTACATTAGTAGTGTTATTGTAGTAATTCCTTGTATATATATGTTTTATCTGATAAATCTTTAAGCTTAACTTGAAGTGCAAAATTCTGATCTAAATAGGAAGATTTGAAATTAGCATCAGTTAGAAATTTCATGCTGAATGTTAAACTGTATTGTCAAGATTATTGTTCAAATTCTGAATCAAATATCCTTTAAAATGTACACTATACATCATTATAACCGAAAAATGAAAGGAATACTACAGTCATATAAATATTTGTATTACCAGCCAAAAGAGCCCAATTTCAGCTATCCAAATCACTTTTCAGACTCAATATCCAATGTGTGGTCCTCCTGCAATTCAACATACTTTTAACCTTTTCGATAATTTATTAAATATAAAAGATACCTAAAACATGTCAGCTTCCACCAGTTGATTTAAATCAAATTTGCTTTCATGTCGATCTGTAAGGTTGTAATGAAAATGAATTAGATTCTGTGTGGAATCAGTCTTGTTACCACTTTTATTTCCATGATTAACAAGATTTTCCAATTCAATCTTTCAAAACAAGTTCAACCTTTATGAGTACTTGAACTTGGTATTCAAGTATAGTCAAGTACATTGGACAGTAACTTAGTTGGATGTTTTCTAACAGTAGTGTAGGTTTATACAATTAGCAAAGCGTCCTTTTCTTAAACAAAATATCGTTTAATTTTATATCACTCCGCAATATTATACTTAAATATTCTTCACGGCTGATAGAATTCCATTTAAGCTATTTCTTATAATTAAAATCTGAATTGTGGTTCACATACAATCTAAGAAATATGTACCATGCCAGACCCCCTAAATCTAGGTTGGGAACAACCCCAGAAACCTAGGTTTGGAACAAACCCAGAAACCTAGGTTGGGAACGACGCCAAAAACCTAGATTTGGAACGATGCCAAAAACCTAGGTTAGCAGCACTGTGTCATTCCTGAAGCTGTAGCAATTTCACAAATGCAGTTTCTTTGTTTTTGCCATCATTTTCTCTTTATATCAGCTGCTATTTAAACTTTTAATAATTTTTCTGTTTTAAATCTTTAACAAAACAAAAGAGTAGGAATTGTTGGCCTGGTATTAATTCTAAGAATAGAAATCAATCTTTTACAGATACCATATTGTTGTGTTTCTAAACACAGTGTGTGAGTGTTTTAACACCTCATCGATTGAAAAGATCCACTTAAAGAGATCAATATCTTAGAAAAAAAACATAGTTATACTAGAACATTTATCCATAATGGTATTCATTTAATTACAGATAATCTATAGGCTTATAATAAATGTTTTATATTATGTCATTGTGTATCAAAATAGCTAGAAGGTAAATCCTAGCTATGTAAGTTTATCTTTCATACCAAACCATTACCATATTTTGTAGTTTGTGAAAGTTGAACTTGGTAGAATACAATTGTTATCAAATGCATTATTGCATGTATTTTCTTCTAATAAAATATGATTAAAATGGATGGTGTCCTAATAAGACACCTAACTTGATCTGATTTTTTCAAAACGAATTTGTTCTTTATAAAAATCTGAAAATTGTACACGTATGGTTACCAATATTAATATTTATCAAAGCCATCCATAAAACATTCCTAAAGACTTGATTAATAATAATACTAAACTCTATGAAAAATAGCTGTAAGAGCTAGAGGGAGTGTATGACCAAAATTGTGATCCATGAGACCCAGCAGTTCAAGATGTCTGATCAAGTGGGGGAATCAAATCCACACCTCTCTAAATCAAAATCCAAAATCTGACAATATCATTGAGGTGTAAATGAAATGCATGACGGAAATGGCAGACAAAATCAGACTTTTTTCAAAACTATTGTTAAAAGATGTTTCCTAGATACATTTGATGATGCAATTCTTATCTCTTTATGGTTTATAAATACATTGTAAAGAAATTTTTAATATGCAATAATATCCCTAACAACAATTTACAAAACTCAATTGTTTACTGGATGATTGTTTTGCTGGTTTAAGCTAACCTGACCTAGCAGAAGCCATTATAACCAGACGTCAATTCTGATCCTGGTTAATCAGTCTTTCAGACCATGCATGGTTAATCACCACGGATATCAACAAAAGGTATTCACTATTATTCTAACTTTGCATGTGAAGAGAACATAAGATGTATATCTAGCTTAATGAAAATAATGATGATTACCCACCATTATCCATATAGTAACATGTATACAATTATTCCTGCACGAATATTATTGGAGTGGATGCAGTATATTAGCCTTGATTTCGCTGATGTTATACTTTGATGAAAAGACGATCAAATCGAAATTAGATCACATTTTCTTTCCACCAGCCAATCAAATCCCTTCCCTCTACGATGCTGGGATTTTGTGATGGGAACAAAAAGTGCATACCTCTCAGAATGCATCCTCTGTTGAGAGGGCAGATATTTGCTGGCAGCGTCATCAAACAGACGAATGTTCAAAAAGGCTGGCCGTTGTTTGACTCTTACTGAAGTGGCTTAATTAAAAATGGAATGTAAGTTTGGTCTAATTTTAATTAGTATATTAGTTTGGCATTACCTTCAATCAAGTTTGGAATAGGTGAAATCAAGACTAATATATCTTGCCATATATTACCAAGATGAGGATTAAAACTCACTGCACCTAATCCACCAGCAGACAACCATCCAACTCACTACTGACGGACCAGTGGGATAGCTCAATTGGATCAGAGTTGGTTGTCTGCTTGGGGATTAGGTGCATTGAGTTCAGATTCTCATCAGGTAGTGCTTCCATTTCATGACATTACAAGTGCATTTCCATCTGATATTGAGTAAATAACATTAACAATTTTTTCAGTTGTTAGTCACCTTTTCTAATTAATAAGTAATAATTAAGAGGAGACATTTAACATTAATTAAACAGAGTTGTTCATTTTGATTAGTAATTGATTGAAACTGTCATTTTTATTGATTTTTGTTTTGATTTATTTGAATATTAACTCAGTTATAAATAACTGATATGATATTGATTCAATCAAATTTATTTGATGTATGAAATATGGGGTTGAAACTTATGATGATTTTGAGTAATCAATGATTCATGGCAATCTATTGTAACTTGTTGCATATGTTTTAAAGGGATTGTAAAGAGCTTTTCTAAAATTTGTATGTGAATAGTGAACACTGCTAACATTGATTTGCACCCTCCAATTTTCAATCAGACTTCTGTAGTTCCTGCTCATAAGTGCAGAAAGTTGAAAAGATCTTTTAAGGCTACATTATTCAGAATTAAATGAACTGGAATTCAATTTCCTACTAGTAAATTTAATAAAATCTTAAAGGAAATGAAATTTTGTTTCTTTCTTCTTCTACATATTGATAAGCAACACCAAAGATTATGCTGTGATGGAAATTTTTGCCAAGACAATGTCTATTTGAGCTTTGGAGTTACCAAAACATACTATTGAAACCCAAGCTGGGATTGGAATCCAGGCAAGAAGCTATGGAGAAGTATACAATGTGGCAGATTTTGAGACAGTCTGTGACATTTGCATGTAGTGTTAAGAGCCATGCATGGTTTATGTTTTTTCCATGTCAGTCCCTTCGACTTCAGGATAGATACCAAAACATACTATAAAAACCTGCCCTTGGATCGAACTCCAGATGGAATTAATTCTATCACTATGAATTGTATTGGGTACATTTGAAGAATTATACCAACCAGTTCTCCCTTTCTACCCTAAAGCCATTTTAATCTATTTCCTAATTAATAGAGAAATCAAAGTCATAATAGCAATCATAATTTCAAACCTCATTTGACAGTTCAATCTGTCTGGATGGAAAAATTCACATTAAATTTGACAGATTTGATTAAAATACATCAATTTTGACCCAGGCCAATGTCTTGACATTTTTTCGCAAAAGTACATAAGGTGACAAATACTTCATGATAAGTCTCAAAGAGTACAGACTTGTATAGTTATATACATACTTCTACAATCTTATACTGAGAGGTGATTTCGTACTCAACTTTATTTTATTCCAAATTGTATAGTGAAATGCGAATGGGGCTTTTGGTATTGATTCTGATGAAGTTCATATTTTTTCTGTATCAGAGAAGATAAGTTGTAGATGAACAACACTGTTTAGTGTACAATGAGAGAAAATTTTCCAGAACAGCAGGAAGCTACTCCTATTAACTAGCAGATAAAGGGATCTTTTACTCTCAGTGCTCACATGTCCAAAAAGATTAACAACCTGCTTCACCAACAATCCAAAACAGGTGATAAGGCTGAAATCCATTGTCCTTCAACACTGAAATTCCGTGGCCAAATTTAGATGAGATAAGACAATTCAAAATATGTGTCAACTTTTCATTTTTTACCATCCATACAAAATAATTTTTATCAGATTTCCATACTTTCATTTATAGCTCTTTAGATTCCTACAAAAAAGACCAAAAAAAGGCATGAGTTTTATTATTTAATGCATACTCTTTCCTTTGAAATCCACCACTATCAGTAGATTTCTACCAGTCTTGATTTAATAAAGAAAATGTCAGAAGATTTAATTTAGCAGTATGTTACCACTTAGCATCAAAGATTTATTTATTTGATTTTTCTTTCTCTTCGCGTTTTCTTCTTCATTTAGCCCTTTGTTATTTTCCTATTCATTTCAGCTAATGGGGGTGAATTTTAGCTTTAATCACTCCGCTTCCGGAACACAGAGAAAAGACAGTATATGAAAGTGTACCAAAAGCCATTAGCTTTACTCGTCAACATACCAAAGCTTCCTTCCAGACCTCTCAACATGAAGAGCTTTAATTAGAGCTTTCCGTTACAGATAATATGTCAATCAAGTTGACCTCATCAATAGAATTTACTGATCAAAGGTCATGATTAAAAGGTTTCTTTATTAAAGGAAACTTCTACTTTTAAGAGCAGCTCTGGAGGATAACTAATAGTAGGCCTAATGCCAAGGATAATCCTATGTTTATACAGCAGAAGGATATTTTGTCCTGCAGTCAAAGTTCTGTCTTCAGTAAACAAACTTGTTTTTCTGCATTTTTATGGTTTTGCTTGGCTAGTTTGTATCGTTGTAAATCATCATAAGTCTAACATGACTTGTAGTGTTTGACTACACTATGGACAAAAGGGACATAACCACTATGAATTGATTCAAAGCTCCCAATATTTTAACATAAAGTGATGTAATAAACATAATTTCCCTGGAATGGTAGCAGAAGTGACAATTAGACTCATGAATATCACTTTCAAATAATGATCATCAAAACTATCAACATTACTAAATATGGGGTTTGTGTATCTTTGATGTCATTTAGCGTCTGCAAATAACATAAAATTAGACATAGATGTTTTCGACAACCATTGGTTAATCCAGACTGAGTACCAATAATTACTTCAAAAATAGAGAGTTGTTTATGTACAAGTTAGACTAATTGAAAGATAATTTGGTGAGAAACTGTCAGACACTTCTGGAACCCTCTACTTTAACAGCTAAAATTATAACATGGGATAAGAGGAACCAGACAATTGCTAAAACCCTATCTTAAATCTAGACACTCATTATTACTTACTCACTTTCAATGAAAAGTATATTATAATTTGCAATTTGATTTCCAACAGGGGTTGTAATGAAATGTTAAAGCTTTTTTTCCAGATGTCGTCTTGATAACATTTTATCACAAAACCTGCTTATAACACCTAAAGGCATTTGAAATAGCTATGTCATAAAATGTTAAGTTTTAGTGGAAAACTACCCACAGACACCTTACCGGAAATTTTTGATATTGGATTTCTTGATACACATACATATATAAACCTCATTACAAATCCTTTGCACCAAAGCAGTGGGGATACCAGCCTCCTGGCATACAAACAGGGGACAGAACAACTGTCGATGTTGAAATCAAATTGTGGCAGCTCTGTGGGAAGGCCATAGGTGAAAACCTCTCTTGGAGCCTCAGAGGGGGAACATTTTCGAAAATAGAATCGGTTTGGTGCAATCTGACATATTTTGAAGCAGAAAATTAAAATTGTTAGGTGACAGGGTGCAAACCATTTTTTAAGGGGAGGGATTTGCTCCCCCTGTACCGCCACTTGCACTGCAATGGCACTAAACCCATCTAATATGAGAGTGCTTCAATGATTGTATATTGAAAGACGCAGACTTGAGTATAATGTTTTTGGACACGAGTGATAAATCTATTTGTTAAAACAATAAGCCTTTCATCTCTTTATTAACTAATAACCACAAAATAATTCTCACATTTCAAACAAAAGTAGAATATAAATAGTCTTGTCTAGAGAAAACATAGAAATATTTTAAAGATCTCACGCGATATTGCAATTTATTAAATAGTTCCTGCTAGAGTAATCAGAGGAAATTATCCAGAACATATTAAAGGCTTTAAGGTTGTCAGTCATCTTTCACGACTAGAGGAAAATCAAATGTTCTATTTTCTTTACATAAAATCAATGTGGGTAAATTTAATTTTAGAATAGCATTGATTCAGGACTGACAATTTAACTCAATATATGAAAGTATGTTGATAATGTCATAGCATGTCATGTACAATTCTAGATAAACCTTTATTCTTTGTGTTGTTACATACTTTGATCATAATAAAAGAAGTAAGAAGAAACCTCTTAAGAGTGACTAAAGTACTTTATTCTACAAGTTTTCCTCGTCATCTTCATCAGGAAATAAAATCTATTTCGTAGAATAAAAGGTGTTTTCTTACTTCTGTTATTATACAACACTGTAGAGTGATAATATAACATTACTTTTAATTATACTTTATTATACTTTATTTATCTTCTGTTATTATACAACACTATAGAGTGATACAACATTACTTTTAATTATACTTTGTTATACTTTATTATACTTTATTAATCTTCTTACTTCTGTTATTATACAACACTATAGAGTGATACAAAATTACTTTTAATTATACTTTGTTATACTTTATTAATCTTCTTACTTCTGTTATTATACAACACTATAGAGTGATACAACATTACTTTTAATTATACTTTGTTAATACTTTATTATACTTTATTAATCTTCTTACTTCTGTTATTATACAACACTATAGAGTGATACAAAATTACTTTTAATTATACTTTGTTATACTTTATTAATCTTCTTACTTCTGTTATTATACAACACTATAGAGTGATATAACATTACTTTTAATTATACTTTGTTAATACTTTGTTATACTTTATTAATCTTCTTACTTCTGTTATTATACAACACTATAGAGTGATATAATATTACTTTTAATTATACTTTGTTAATACTTTGTTATACTTTATTAATCTTCTTACTTCTGTTATTATACAACACTATAGAGTGATATAACATTACTTTTAATTATACTTTGTTATACTTTATTTTACTTTATTAATCTTCTTACTTCTGTTATTATACAACACTATAGAGTGATAGGTATGATCTTTCTGTATCTTATGAGTTACTGAAAATTCCAATAAAAAATCACTATCATGCATAGCAATATTTTTCTTGCAAAAACAGAACTCCCCTCTCTTCTTGAATCATAACCTGACTAAACTTTCCAAGATACACAGACATTTTGTTCCACCTCCAAGACATATGTTTTGTTTCATGTTAAGGAATGAATGATGATGCTTGAGAAATAAGATCATAGTTTACATCTAGTTGACAAGTTCAATCATGACATCAAGGAAAAGTTCTATCTATGGATCTTTCCAATAAAAGGATGATATTGTTTCGTGTGATTTTTTCTGACAAAAAAAATGTGTCTGACATATCAAAATCAGAGTCAAGAGTTTGAAAATCAATAGTTTTACTCTATCTGCACTAAAATAGTCAGAAACTTGTTGATTCTGACCAGCTTTAAGTAACTCAGCCTGACGGATTCAATTAATGAAGAAGGTCACAGGAGCCAACATGGAAAAGGCATCTAATCTTTCTGATAGGATATTACTAAAAGGACCCTGTGTGTTGCAGATTTGCAATATCAGTTGAAAATATAAAAAAGAGGCTTTTGTTAAGAGCGTTAATTTGAACAAAATGATGATCGTGGATTCTAATCTCAGTCAGTCTAAAAAAATCTGTAGACCATGAATAAGTCATCTTTCCTCATCATTCCTAAAATGAAGCTGAACATGAGTACAGAGAAGCCAAGAAAGATCAAGGCCAAGAGGTTTGTCAAAGGACCAGCTGGTAAGAAGGATGCTCATAAATCTGAGTTATTATCCTTGTAAAAAATACTTTTTTCTTTTTTTTTTAATTTCTTACCAGCCTCTGATCGAAATATATCCTTTAAAAGTGACATGTTTGAGGTTCCATAAACAAAACAGATAAGTTTCAAACTCTACGAAATATGCAATTATAATATTTTTTTTATCCTTGTCAACAAATTATTTCCAAATCTTTCATGCTCACTAAATATATTAACAAACTTGTCAATTCCAGGTTGGTGTTATTGACTTTTAAATGATTTTAGATCTATTTCAATCCAAGAGAGAATTATTTTTTGAATGATGCAGGTGGCATTATTTCTACCACTACAATTAATCTCCATGAGTTAAATATAAACCAGACCTATTGTCAAATCATTTATTCTTAATACATGCATTATACTGAATTGCAAGTATATTTGAAATTGTCACTGCCTACATGCCACAATGAAGTGAAAGCTTTATTTTTTTTTTTTATATAATTTGTTGGCATATTGGCTGACCAGTAACTTTGAAAAAAAGCATGTTATTAGGAATCTGATATAAAATAAAGTTTATGTTCTCTTTGTCTATATGCAGTGTGCAATGGAGCATAAGTCTACACATTTTCAAATGTTTCTAAGCAGATCAACAGTATGAGGCAAACTGGTCCTCAATTATTCTGTAAGTAGGCCCCTCGAAACTTTAGTAAGGCTCTACATGTGACTGACTCAATAAAATTATTCCATTAACAACCAAATCCAAACCCAAAATGCAAAATGAAACCAGAAATTCTATATAAAAGTTTGGTAGCAGCAAGTAAACATAAGAAGGTAAAAATCATGAAGTATTTCATAATATAAAGTGATATCAGGTGTCTAGAAGAATAAGAATACCCAGTCTGGAACCACACAAGTCATTGCTGCTTAATATTCACCCATTAAGAAAGTAGAAGAGATTCCCAGATTTACAGGCTATAAGTTAGAAAACTGATCCGCTTGAAAAAGTGAACTGTGATTAATAACTTCTCAATTTCAACCATTATCTCCCAAATGACTT
The DNA here is from genome assembly GCF_000327385.1 of Lottia gigantea. NCBI lineage: Eukaryota > Metazoa > Mollusca > Gastropoda > Lottiidae > Lottia > Lottia gigantea. The sequence continues at coordinate 1,315,461 of NW_008710245.1, forward strand.
TTATTCTTTCAACGATTGAACAATAAATGGTTTTACTAAGTTCAGTGGAATCAAAGCATGCATAACAAATGGCTTGGTGTTAAACAACGATTTATTAAGTCATCTCTATTGGGAATTGTATGAAAAATCTCATTTGTATGTAATAGAAACAATATTAACTCACTTGTGCTGCTAAGTAATGACAATTTAAATGCATATTATTTACGTGGTAGATAGTAATTGGGGTAGTGAATAAATTAACACGATTATTTGAATACAACACAAGGTTAAGGATATCTGAACACAGTTATATCAATAACTGAAGACAGTTTTATGAATAACTGAACACAGTTTTATGAATAAATGAACACAGTTTTATGAATAAATAAACACAGTTTTATGAATAACTGAATACAGTTTTATGATTAACAGAACACAGTTTTACGAATAACAAAACACAGTTTTATGAATAACAAAACACAGTTTTATGAATAACAAAACACAGTTTTAATAACAAAACACAGTTTTATGAATAACAAAACACAGTTTTATGAATAACTGAACACAGTTTTATGAATAACTGAACACAACATAATAAATAAATAAAGACATTTTTGGGTTAAAAGAACCAAAAAGCTATACAACTTTTGGCAATTTTTCAGAGAACTAATGCTCAGCATCCTTTGCTTTTTTTTTCATCAACTTTTACTTGATTTTATAACTAACTTTTATTTGATTTAATAACTAACTTTTATATCTAACTTTTATTTGATTTTATAACTAATTTTTATAACTAACTTTTATTTAATTTTATAACTAACTTTTATTTAATTTTATAACTAACTTTTATTTGATTTTATAACTAACTTTTATTTGATTTCATAACTAACTTTTATATCTAACTTTTATTTGATTTTATAACTAACTTTTATTTGATTTTATAACTAATTTTTATAACTAACTTTTATTTGATTTTATAACTAATTTTTATAACTAACTTTTATTTGATTTTATAACTTGATTTTATAACTAACTTTTATTAAATATAATCATTAAAATAGTGGAATAAATCATCAAATATTTCAAAGAACTAAAAATGAAGACTCTTGAGAACTGAAGTAAATTAGATTAAATGATGATTGCGTGTGCATGGTTTTAAAATGCCTGCCAAAGGAGGAATATTATAAAAAACACAAGGATGTACTTGATAAACACCACTTGAAAGGATGTAATCTGTTGGGTAATATTTTAATTGAATAGTGCGAGAAGAGTCTTTAAAGATTACTGAAAAAAATTTCCTTTTGTAGTCAAATTGATGGCAATTTTGACATTTTATTATTTTAGAAATGTCATGATTTTCTATATGATATTTCAGAAGTCATTTTAGATCATCAATCAAACACGACTGGCAATATCGAAGAAAATTGATTTGCTCTCTCTTAAATTGCTGAAATTGAAATGAAGCAAGCTTGATGCACATCAAGTATTAGAAGGGGTGAAAGCCAACACTCAGAAGCACAGGCGCAGGCATCAGTATTTTTCTTACCATTAAGAGGATTACAACCCATGACACCTAATTTCCTAGCAGACAATCCGACAAAGACAGAGATTACCCACCCATAAGTGTGGAAAAATTCATCGAACAAATGACTTAGAAAGATATAAAATCTTAACAAAACATTTTTTAATTCAACAATATTCAGAGAATGTTTCAAAAATTAATGTATTTTCTTAAAACACTGACATATAAATGAAAGACATATATAGATATAGGAAAAGAAATTCCTAGTTCCAGATATTTTTAAAGGAAATATGTGATTTTCCTACATTTCTAGTATTCTGAAGACTATTAACATATATTCAAGACTCAAATCAACCCCCTAAAATGGCTCATCTGTACCTTTAACGACAAAAATATTCAAAAAAGTTTATAAAGCCGACCGAACAGTAGTGGTATAGCAACAAATTAATTCTTAAATTGATTGAGACAAGACAGATTATAGAAGATATAATATAATAAACATAAGAGTTAATAAAACTAAGTATTTGAAAAAGAAATTGTTTATGTTACACCCAAGGTATGTTTCATGTAAAGAAATGAAGTGTATTGTGTTGAAACTAATTTTCAAGTAATTTCTCTCTAATTGTTCTAGGGGTATGTTTATTGTAAAACTTAAAACCAGTCAAAAAATCTGACATAGATTGGTAATGTTCAGAAAGATTCACTAGAGGTAATGAATGTTATAACAGTGTTCTAATTTACTTGTACATAGCTATAAGGCTTTCTTCTTGACAGTGATGGCACCAGATCAAAGTACCAAATCAGTTCAATTTTGCAAAATTTTCTTTGGAAGCACCCTCCAAGACGCTGGACATAAGGCTTATGACTAAGACACCTCTACAGAGTTGCATGGGTTGAATTCAGCCTAGCTATTTTGTCCCTCCATTGAGTCAGTCTGCCCCTATTTGTACCTTCAGTCTCCAGTCTGGTTGACTGTCTGAATAGAGCTTGGAATGTCTGACTGACTGTCTGAATAGAGCTTGGAATGTTTGACTGACTGTCTGGAATGTCTGACTGACTGTCTGAATAGAGCTTGGAAAGTTTGAGTATAAGACTTCAAGCTTGACGTCTGACTGACGATCAAAATTGAGATTGGAATGTCTCACTTTCAGACTTGAGTCTAGAATCTCTCACTTTATTTCTGAAAGTGGATTGTATGAATTGAGTAGATTGTTTACCTTATGACATGGAAGTTTTACTTATACATAATTTCAGTTTAATATGTCTGCAATGAAATTGAAATTCTTGACTGTAAGTCTTCAAGCTTATAATATCTCACAAATTGAATTAACTTGCAATGTCTGACCTTATGCCTTATATAGGTTGCATGTAGATTGTCATTCTTGGAAAGTATGTAGTAGGAGTTTACTTGCTAACATTGCTAAGTGGTCGGTTTTTGAGATTTTGATTCATCAAAAGCTTTTATGATCTAACATCGCCAATGCTTAAGTTTCTGGACATGTCATCATAACAGGGCTTTTTTTCCATCTCTTGAATAAATGAGTGTAAGTTAGCTGGTTTTTGCTTTGATTCAAATAGTAAAGACTGACATACAAATTAAGAATTCTCAACAGGACAATGCTCTTTTCAAATCTGCCAGATAACTTACAAGAGTTGTTCTATTATCTGAAACAGATTTTTTGTATGTACTACTTAATTCTTTCTGCCAGTTTTACACACGTCTGCTATTCTTAGAAAATATATTTACCTTGATATTTTTAATAGATAAACATTACAGAGACAGTAATAGAGGAAAAGAAAACAAAGAAAATAGTTTACTAGTTCAAATGTCAGTGACTTCATTTTTTAGGTCTCTCTTTTACAAATTTACTATTTTATAACTGGTGAAAGTTTGATAGCAAATTGAGAATTCTTAAAGAACCTTACAAATTTACTATGCTAAAACTGGTGAAAGTTTTATTATTAGCAATTTTGAGAATTCTTAAAGGACTATTACAAATTTACTATGCTATACTGGTGAAAGTTTTATTATTGGCAATTTTGAGAATTCTTAAAGAACCATTACAAATTTACTATGCTATACTGGTGAAAGTTTTATTATTAGCAATTTTGAGAATTCTTAAAGAACCATTACAAATTTACTATGCTATACTGGTGAAAGTTTTATTATTAGCAATTTTGAGAATTCTTAAAGAACCATTACAAATTTACTATGCTAAAACTGGTGAAAGTTTGATAGAAATTGAGAATTCTTAAAGTACCATTTTATAGCAAATTGAATATTTTTTAAGGAACCACTACAAATCTACTTTGCTGAAATTGGTGAAAGTTTTATAAAAAATTGAGAATTCTTAAAGAACCTTACAAATTTACTATGCTAAAACTGGTGAAAGTTTGATAGCAAATTGAGAATTCTTAAAGTACCATTTTATAGCAAATTGAATATTTTTTAAGGAACCACTACAAATCTACTTTGCTGAAATTGGTGAAAGTTTTATAAAAAATTGAGAATTCTTAAAGAACCATTACAAATTTACTATGCTATAACTGGTGAAAGTTATATTATTAGCAATTTTGAGAATTCTTAAAGGACTATTATTCCCATACATGTAAAATATATGATTTCAACTATACCTCTGCAATTTTTGCAATCATCAACTACCCTAACTTTTCCAATATGTCTAAGGCATTGGAGAACTCAGAACTTTATTCCATGTGTATGAAATATGACCATAAATTGTTATCACTTCAAAAATCAGACAAAACCTATTCTCCTGGCACTACCTGAAATTTTTATCTGCTGTCTACAAGTACATAATAACTCAACTAGAACTCATCACTTAAAATAATGCACTGTAGTACAATGCTTACAATGAATAACTTAAACAGAAATTAGTTTTAAATCCTACATTCCTTACCTGGCTGATCTAATTATGAAGGGTAACGCTATATAGTGCACATTTTTTCAGTAGCTTCAGATCTGAGATCAGATGAGCATATACAACTTTGTCTTATACCTCGACTGCTATAACCACTGTTCTTCTATCACGAAATGCAGACAGCTAGAAAAACTGTAATCATTATGGCTTATCATTTACAGACGTTCCGTGCCATTGCATGCTCTTTGTGATCCCAAATAGATCAAGCAGCCAATTGTCAAGGAATCTTAATCATGCACAGTCTAGAACATTCAATAATGCGAAAAAAAAAGCGATCGATATTCTGGCAAATTTGCCTTATTAGTGGCAGAAAAGTGGTACACAAACGGCATTTCATTTTAACAAAGTTTAGTTATTATATATAGAAAAGTAAAAACAGACACTAGCTTACCTTTATCTTCAAATAAAACATTTAGTCTCCAACTGATAATATAACAGTTTATAATCCTTATTTCATACAAAAAAATTTCTTAAACATTTCAAAATCTTATGCGTACACTAAAACCGTTTTCAAACATATAATTGAGAGCTAACAGAGGGAATAGCCATTTACCAACAAACACTAACCAGGTAACCCATGTCATTATACAAGTTCAAAGGATTAAAAATCACTTGAAAAAGTCCATGTTTTGTTTAAAAATTTGAAAGATAAAACCTGAACAATATTATCTTAACCTTTCCATGTTGAAGTTGTCGAGTGAAATGTGTATTGTTTATGTTTTGACCTTATGAAAACAATATATTATGTGAATTATAGTTTTTGTTGTAATGTATTATATACATACAGTCTATGTAATATAAGTTTGGTATTTAAATTGTTTGGACTCACAAATATCTTTTGTATACCTTGTATTCTAGTATTACATATAAAAGTATCGGCCCAGGTCATATGTAGAGACCATAGAATTCTCCAAAACTTTTCTGATATCAAAACTAATTTTACTGTCAAAACCATGAATCATATGCCATAATAAACTAATAAAAAAACTGCTTAGAACAAGAGAGTTTATTAAGGCAATACAAGGGTCATGATACGATAAGTATCGTAATACATGGGTCACCATACGATACGTATCGCAATACAAGGGTCACAATACGTATTGCAATAAGGGTAATTTCATAGAAGTGGTTAGCTTCCACTGTCTTATAAAAACCAACTTAAAAAAAAAACCCACTTTTTTGTATGGAATGAGAGGTATCGTCAGGTATCAATACACATCACGATATGATACATGTATCGTGGCATGTTGTATCACGAAACATAGATTCACCGATATATTGTGTCAGCACTAATTAATGCCCATGAATATATGAAACTGGTATGAGAAAGTCACATGATCTATATATTTTAAGTCTCTTTTTCTCATTCTTCCAGAAAGGCCTAAAGGAGACTATTTTTTGCTGAACAGTGAACTACAGAAAGAACAATATATAAGTAATTGAACATAATCAATGAATCCTTGAAATTTGGTGAAAATATTTTTGTACCACAAGCAATTGAAATATTTTGGGGGAATAGATGTTGAATATCATTATCATCACCTAAAAATCTGATCCTTTATGGTCCAACTTCAAAATGACTTTAATTTTCAAATATTCAAGATCTTACTTGCTTCTTTCCTTTGAAAAGCATAACTGTATTCTAAACAATTTGATTGATAAGATAGTGATAATTTTGACAACAAGTTCTTCTAATTTGAAAAAAAAAACATTCTAGCTTGCAATGTGGTTGGTCTTCTATATTCTGCCAAGCTTCCTTACGTCATCAAATTGTTTGGAAACATTTCTTTTGTATTATCAATGGAATGGAAAAAAATATGTACGTCATACCAACTAGGCATGTCTGATACAATATGTTTTGTTTTTAGAGTGTTGGTAAAGCTGCCTGCTGACTGCAGATTATATTTAACTTATTGTTATGTATACATGTAGGTATAAAGTTTCAACATAAAGTCAGTACTAGGTTTATACCACTTGTTGGTGTGAAGAACAACACCTACTCACTACTCAAGTTATCCAAAATAACTATAAAACTGGTCTTCATAGTTTTCAGCTAGTGTTTTTTAATTAAATTTCCCTCATTGCACACTACATTGCCACGCCAGCAGTCATTTGTCTCCTTAAAGGAGAGCAGAAAAGTAAAAACCATCCCAATTGTCTGAGAATCCAGAAGTCAAAATACCCAAAGCAAAGTAAACAAAGTTGCATCAAATGAAACAAAGAGCTTGGATCATGAAGTGAATGGCAAAGCTATGTGTCCGAGGAACGCTTTACCAGCATATATATCAGCTCTGACTTTATTCACTAAATCAGATTTTGTTTATTTTTTAGTACATGTACCATTAAGCTTTGACAGACATGGGTTGACTCTGCAAATTTACGTTCGAGTACCTGAAAAGCATGGCTGGATACTGAAACATTGCTTTGAGTACCATAATCACAACTGCCTATCTAGAAACTGGAATCAAACAATCAGGTATATTTACTGAACAATGAAATAAGTGGATGTTCTATTATGAACAACAAAAAGAATTATTCTTAGTTTCTAATTTTAACCAGGAAGACAAAAGTAAACCAATCCAATGAGAAGGCTGTAAAATTACCAGAAACGAAACTAATCATAATAAATCATTGTGATACAAAGAACGAGAGGAACGTAAAAATTGTTGGAAATGCTAGATCAATGTATACTTTCAATTGTTATATAAACACCATTTCTCTGGCACCAATTCTAAACATTTTAAATCCTGATAATTCAAGACTTGTGTTCTTAATTATACTGTAGCACTAAAAGAACTTCGCGCCTCAGGCAGGAACTCTGGTAGTCCAAATTATGGATTCGGTTAGAAATTGGAATTTAAGAAACAAGGTATGGGTCGAATCTGGTAAACTTTAATTGGAACAATATGGAATATCTGACACTGGCTCCGTATGTCTTGAGAATTATTTTTACGTAACTTAATCAGGAATCGCTGTTTAATTCCACCCTCATCTGGTACCGGTTGAAATCAGTATGGTGCCATCACCTCAATATAACTTTAAGCAAGAAATCTAGTAATCCCAATGTGGAAACTGACAGTTCTCTAATGATCTACAGATAGATGGATTTAATTTACCAAGTTTTAATCAGTACGATACCAGAAACAAACAGTAATTCATATCTGTATTCAATTATAGAGCAAAATTAATTCATTTCATTTGTTCAACTCAACTGGTCTGGTAATGTGGTTATCCAGAACCCATACTACCTTGATGAAATTAACAGCAGCTGTACAAAGATTAATTAACTAACTCAAATATGATACATGACATGTACATTGTGTTTTTTGAAAGTTTTTATCCTCGTAAAATATGGATGGATGATAAATATATTGTCATATATATACTATGTACTTTTCAAATATAAACTTAGAAGTGGTCAATGCTATGTTTAACAAGCTCGGAAAATCCCTTAACTTTTTAGTTAAACAATTTGGTGCCAAGTATCAACAAATTTTGGTTTTTTGACCACTTTCAGAAACTATATATGTGAAATTTGTTTCCAGAGAAAATTATCTCCCTTTGGATTACAATAACCCAAGTTTAATATTGGTCTGAAAAAAGGAATAACACTTTTTATAAACAGATTCCTTGTACTCTCAGACATTAGACCATCTTACTTTCAGGAATAATATGGAATCTCTGTAAAAGGTGTAATTATCCCACTTATAATAGAACTCTAGAAGCAAAGATAAATCCAGCCATGTCTTGCAGACACTAAACCATTTTACTGCCAGGAATAATATGGAATATCTGTAAAGATTTCATATATGACAATCCAAATTATCGGTAAGCAAAGGGTCTAAGATTAATAATGAAATAAACCCAGCTTGACATCAAAGCATCTTGCTTCCAGGGATAATATGGAATATCTGTTCAGATTTCAATTATGACAAGAACTGTCCCAAACTCAGTAATGACTCCAAATTATTGACATAATCTCAGCTTATTACAAGCCATGGCTTAAATGAAGTCCTGATATAAATCCAGCTTATTCAAAGCCATGTCTCTCAGACATTAAACAATCTTACTTCCAGGAATAATATGGAATCTGTGTCAAGAGATAATTATCTGATTAAGTTAGCTTTATACTGTATCAGAATAAACAATTACTATAAGATTACCCTATATTCTATCTTCATATCAATATACTATGTCATAGTGACCAGTTTTTCTTTGCTGAATCCTTTTTTAATGTTTCTAAATGCTTTTTCTCAAATTTGACCTTTTAAATATGCACACTGTACAGTCTTTCTTCATGGAAAATGTCCAGTATCCCTATCTGCATCTTCACAGTGTCAAGCTATTCAAACTTTGTCTTACACCTTGACTGCAACAGCCATTTTTCTTGTATTGCAGAAGTTGATCAGATTGTACATAGCCAATCAAAATGTCTTTAAGTCAAGGGCTCTGATTCAAGGGCTGTATTCTCTAGCGTACAATCCAATCAAAGTACTGTCTTCCGAGATACAAGAAAGGTGGCTATTGCACTCAAGGTTTAAGACGGGGCATGGCCCAATGGTTCACCTCCTAAATACACCACTGGTGGCAACTTACAAAAACAATCACACAAGTACATCATTCAGTCAATCACTCAAGATCATACATAATACAGTGTACAATATAATCAAAACACTTCCTTACCTTATTGATTTTTCATATCTATCCATCAAATTCTGAAAAAATAAAAAAAACTATTTCAGGATGTTGAAAATCTAAATATATATATAATTTTCACTCTCTTCAATAAAAGATTAAAGAACTACATCAAAGATTAAGTTTTGTGAACAAATTATAATGAAATTGAGATCCATTTCAAACCTCTTACTTAGCTAACAAAAGAAATGGCAAAAGAAATGGCAAATGCAATTGGGGAAATTTTAATCTTACAATAGTCTTTATCTGTATTCTATCTGTCCAGAAACCTCTACATAACACAAAATTTGGAAGAAGCGTCAACAGTGCAGTTGTGTGCCAGTGAAGATATAAGGGGGTGGGGCATTTATCTCCCTAGAAAAATGGTTCACACCTTAATTGTACCCTTACTTTATTTTCAACAAAATTAAAAATAAGATTTTTATACATTTTAAGTTTATGCCTAAAAAAAATATGTGTCAGAAAGCATCAAATCAATGACATTTTTGAAAAAATTTTCAGAGAACCCTCTAAGATGCTCTATGAAATGCTTGTATCTATGACACCTCCGCAGAGTCAAATTTTCAAACAAGCCTGGACAGTGGTCCACCATTAAGTCAGTCACCCTCCAAGTCTTGGGAGGCTGGCATCACCACTGTGAGAATGTGAATTCTTTAAAAGTACCTCTTAAAGCTCAAGGAAATTTTCTAGTCTGGATTATAACATTTCATACAAGTTAAATCAAAACACTTAAAATTTACCAATTTTATTAATTTACTCTACATCTAATCAAAACACGTACTAAAAACATCAATGTATATCAAAACTTTATACTTTCTTGCGGAATGTGGAATAATACTCTCTGTACAATCAAAATATAAAAATTCTACTGGCTTTTATTAATTTTCTGTCTATGAAAAAAAATATGAAAGAAATCGATCAAAACAGAACAGTCTAAATTGGTTTTCTAAAGATAAAAAATATTAAATCTGTGAAAAATAGATGGAAATCTTAAAAGATAAATCCGATTGCAATCCCTCTATTCTTTTTCTGATCTAATCAGATCTTCTGATCAGTGTTCAATATCTTTGTAAAAATAACCTGATAATGGCTGTAAATCACTACATGGTGAAAGCTGGATATATTTTTATACAGAGCTATAAACAGTAATTGACATTTTGAGTGATGAAACACAACTGATTTATGTACAAAAAAGATTTGGAACTCTTTTCTGTAGAAAGTAAGAAAGTCAGATAGATTTGGATGGGGATGATTCAATACCAAACTGAATCTTCTATGCACATGAAATCAATGAAATGAGTTTTATGTTCTACTATTTGACACGGAAGGCTGATAAATACAAACAATCCCTTGCAGTGTGCCGTGAGGGACATTTTTTACAGACTGGGACATTAGTCTTTGTTGATTTACAACATTTGAAGGATATTAAACATGCACAGCCTATAGTATATAGGGTATCAGTTTATTAAAAAAAATAGATGTTCTTTCTTTTACAACCTCCAGTCATGCTTCACTGTAGGGGAAATCAGGATGAAAAACTGCCTGAACCTTTGGCTTAGTAAGCAAGCACCTGATAATCCACAAAACAATCTTGTATCACATTTCTGTCATCTGCAAAGAAATCCTGTGCATATTGAGGGAAATTGTAGTACAAACAATACATCATCAAATTTTCTAACCTGAAATATGGATTCCACATGTGTTTCCAGGTCTTCAATTTTTCAAACCTGACATATGTATTATCCTACATGCCTTTACAGCTCAAATAAATCCCGAAAATACCATTTAAAAAATCTAGATCCTATAAACCTCAAATGTTTACATAAATATCTTAAAGATAAGCTTTTTAGTATACAGCTAATGGTCCAAATAATTCGAAATGAATAGCTGAACATATGATTGGAGACAGGGAATGAATAAATATCACGTAGAAAACTAGGAGAATTCATTGATCTTTTCAGCTTTTATTAATAGTAATTGTGATAACAGGTCCTCTTGGGAATTTCTGACTTGTACTAATCGGTAGCTTGGTACATTTATCATTCCCACACGAGATAGCGTAATATACCGATAGCGTAATATACCGGTTTCAAGTGGAATCGTGGCCGATGAAACTGTAACTATTAAGATTGAATGATGTTCTTAATATGATTAGAGATAACCTGATAGTACATATAACACTTTCTACTATTACCATTATACTAATGGTGCCAGTTTCTTCAAGACTTCCAGGAATTTCAGTTCTTTTTCCATTAATACAAAAGTTCTTTAGAGACCTGATATGTAACAGTTTCTAATATTAAAATACCATTAAATGGTAAAAAGGTCTCTATAAAGGTATGTAATACCTTTCCTTCAAGACTTTCAGGAATTTTGGTTCCTACTACATTAATTTCACCAGAGGGAATCTGATAGGTAATGGTAATGGTAGTACTTTATAATACTAAAGGTGTCATTTCTTTCAAGACTTGAAAATTCCCGTTTATGAGCCTAAGGTATGATTGGTCAAACAGATGGTGAACTTTTCCCTTTAATACAACTGTAAGTGTAAAGGTGTGAGAGTTTTGTACAGACTTTGCCTCCTAAAATCAGCTGGAAGTACCAAGAATGAAAGCACCAAAAATAGCCTACTTTACTAGCATAAAAATACATGTGTAAACATTCCTGTTATTAGCGCCAGATAAATACTTGAATTGTAGTTCTTTCGTACAAGTAATAAAACATGATATATTTACGTCACACTGTGATCAGCTGATACTATCTGATTATCATATCACGATGACCTGATATAATGCAGTATCAGGTGAGACAACTTAATCTTAGTGTGATCAGCTGATACTATCTGAACAGTCAGGTGAGAATTCAACAACTTAATTTTAAATGTGACCAGCTGCTAATAACGAATCATCATATAAAGATAACCTGATAGGTTAAGGTGGCCCATTTTTATATTGATATAGCCTAATTCCATCTTATCATATCACAATGACTTAATATAATGAACAGTGTCAGGTGAGACTTTCACTGCTTAAATTGAAGTGTGATCAGCTGATTATTACAAATCATCATATCACGATGACCTGATAGGTTTAAGTGGAAGATTCTCATAATAATTTCATTTCATGTAATAACATTTTATCATATCACGATAACCTGCTATGATCAGAAAACGCGGTTGGAAATTCACCAATTAGTTTCATTTTGATAACATGACACTGACAGTATATCATATCACGATGATCTCTTTAAAAGAAATAGGGGGAAGATTTATCAACTATACATTCATTGTGATAACCTGACACTGACAGTATATCATATCATGAAAATCTCTTAAAAAGAAAAAGGGGGAAGATTTACCAACTATACATTCATTGTGATAATAAGACACTGACATTATATCATATCACGATTACATCATGATGACCTTTTTGTAAAGAAATAGGGAGAAGATTTAACAACTACCATAAACAGTAATCATCTGTCACAATCATCTGCATCAAATATTGTATTGCTTAGGATTTGTCTATGATTAAATAGAAATATTATTATCATTTTGCAACATATATTATTTTTAATATAATTAATTACTAAGAAATGCATTGTATGTCTTGGTTAATTGAAATGCTAGAGATCTGAAGTTTTTTTTGGAAAGTGTTACAGAAACCTGGAATTGTCAGCTGGTAAAGCCAGAATTTACTCTCTTCTCTGTTGAAAACTATTGCAGCAAAATCAAAATCAAAATGGAACTTGTGAGAATTAAAAAATACATGCTTGTCTTTAAATGGCTAAAAGCTTATTTCTTTTATTACAATTCTAATATGAAAAACGTTTGTTATCAACCTAATATTAAAACTCTTTCGCTTGATTTAGTTTAGAATCCTTAGGCATGGATTGATATTCTGTTTTAATTGCAAAAAAAATATCCACTATAAGATTTCTGGCAGCGTTTAAGGAACCTGCTGCGTCAATCTATAATTCTTTTTATTTTCTTGATAAATGTTTAGATATGAAATGGACCATAAAATCAAAATCAATAGACAGTCATCAATTTTTTTCTCTTCAAACTATCAGTTCCAAACATTTATCAATCTGAAAGCTTAGAGTTAAAAAAATAAAATGTACTGGATTTTTTTATGGGTTATGAAATTCTGTTAGGATATATGTTATTGGATACACCATTATATAAGACTGCATAATTCTTAATGGACCTTACTTCACAAACACATGAAAGCCATCATTAAGCCTGGATTGAAAAAATAAACTGAAATGGATTTATGAAATTCTTTTATATGTTATTTGATACACCATTATTTATTTTGATATAAGATTGATTTCTACAGAGAGTAGATTTCAGGTCTACTTCTTCTTAATGGACCTCGCATCTTAAAAACTTAGCGAAGATGAAACCCATCATGAAGTGTGGATTTTTAAAATATAACGTGGAATAGACTTTTTATTATTATATTTGAAATTTCTGTTATTTGATATACCATGATCTATCATGATATAAGATTGATCTTTATACAGATTTATAGGTTTCAAGACTCAAAAACTAAGTGAAGATGAAACCCATTTGTTTGGAATGACTGTTATCTGATATTGGCAAACAAAAGTTGCAATGAGTGATTATTTTGAAGCTGTAAGATAATCAATTTTAAATAAGTGGTATATGTATCTAAATGATGCATCAAACAACATAAGTGTTCCAGGTGCAACATTTCTGCATTGGGCTGAGAGTAGATGCTCAGCCTCCCGAACCACCTTTGCCAAGTGTCATGTCTTTTATGTAGAAAATTATTCAATCATGTGTCCTGATTCACTAAGATGTGTCCTGATTCACTAAGATGTGTCCTGATTCAGTAACATGTGTCCTGATTCAGTAACATGTGTCCTGATTGACTAGCATGTGTCCTGATTCACTAGCATGTGTCCAGATTCAATAAGATGTGTCCTGATTTACAAGCGTGTGTCCAACATGTGTTCTGATTCACTAACATGTGTCCAACATGTGTTCTGATTCACTAACATGTGTCTTGCCCTTCAAACCAATAGCTGTATCATGCATCTTAGAAAATACTAACATTTGGACTCAAAATAAACCAGATAAGGACGTGCAGTTTGGAATGAGAGGACTTTTGCCTACAGAACACAGGGCCTTAGTTTAATATCCCACACATACTTTTTATATATATGCTCCTTTGACTGTGGTCTTTAGGTTAGCAAGCAAGTATGTAATTCACTGCAGTGCCATGGGAGGATCTGGAAAGACAAGCATCTGTTTTCTGCTCAATCTAAACAGATAATGCAAACATACTGTCTCAATTAATGATCATCCAACCATTGCTCTACAGGAAATAACCAATAAAAATGTTTTTGACCCGGAGGTAATGTTTAGAAGCAGAAACTGTTTTTCTTTCTAAAAAGCTGTAATTTACTGGTTGGGTGATAAATACAAGAGTCTAAATAGCTAATGGTGTTTAGTATCGATTCCATGCCATTATGAGATAATGTGTAATAACTATTGACTATTTCTAACTTCATCCTGAAGAGCTGTAATCAGGTTATAAAGGGAGGTAATTGATTAACGAAGAGATAAAGGAAGAGTGATGAAAGGATGCTAATATGCCCTTTATCTAATGCATTGACAACCTTTCATGGACAGCCATGTATAGCAGCTTACAGCCATCCACTAAACATGTGTTCATTTGAGAATAAATAGCTGAACAGAAGTGTCTCTATGCATCATTAAACTGGGACTGAGTAAGGGCCACAGAATTGTCAGCGTAATGAACGCTGTTTTACAATAATTGACCTTAATTATTTTGTAATTATTGTCTGATGTTATTTGTCTGGTATTTAATTTTCACAGCAAAAGACGTCCTTGAAAGCAAAAAATGCTGAGTGAATTAAAACTCTAATTTTCAGAAACATTTCTTTGACTAGCTCAGCCACAATCTCAGGATTCAGAAAATAGTACAAAAATCTGACAGTTCTAAAATAAATTTCAGGAATAAGTTATGATTGATGGAGAACTGATTTAATGTAAAAAAATACAAGAGGAAAACACAGACATAATTTAAACAAATCTGCAGCCTAAAAAGCTTGAAATTGATAAAAGTGGGTCAGTTAGTAGAACATACTCCAGAAACAAGCAATGACCTCTTGTCAAGAGAAGATCAACACAATATGAGCAAATCTGAAGCCAAACTATTGAAAATTATACAAAAGTCAGTCAGTGTCTGAAATAAACTGAGCAAATGATTGGTCCAGCCTAGGCCAGTTTAAAATTGTACAAAAGTAGATTATAGAGCAAACTCCAGAAATAAGTAATGACTGGTCTAAAATAAACCTTGATCATGGGAATAAAAATAAATTCATTCTGTAGAGAAGTCATATAACAGAAGTGTAAAGAAACCTGACAATTTAACCTAGTTATCTATGATATCTTCTAACTTCTTACTCAGTTACGGTTTTTAATACCGTTGGGACAACCTGCACAAATTTACTTTGAGTAAAAAATGACAAGATCAACAAATTTGTTTGAGGAAGGCTATTAAATATTGGATCTGTAGAAGACTTGAATCAATATCTTGTTTTTAATTTCCTTCAACAAATCTCAACAAGAGAGTTACAATTCTTAAAGGGAAACTCTACAAAATTCTAGTGAAAATTCTAGGAAAATACATTCAGATGGATGGGATTGTAAAATTTAATTTTTAGGGATGAGATATGTAGAATGTTTCATCTGTGGCACTAGTAAAACAGATCAGCCTGACTTAATAAACAACCTATGCCATACTGTGATAGGGCTTTTGAACTAACCATTCCTTTTGCTTTCAGAATTCAAGAAATTCTTAATAGAAATTAGAACATCCAGAAAATTTTAGATTAAGTTAGAGCTCTGCACAAACATATGATGGTCATTGATTCTTATCTCTGTCGGCATGTGAATATCTTGTGTCCTTGAATAAGTCATTCCAGTTGACCCAGCTTTAAATAGGTACAGATAATCCAGGAAATATCAATGCCAAGAGGTTTGACCAAGGACCAGCTGTCAGAAGGATCATTGCAAACCTAAGTTGTTATTCTTGTAAAATTTGATTGTTTCTGTCTTTCTTTTCTGACCATAGAAAGTTCTTATCAGCATAGCCTTGGTACTGGATTGTGTACTACTGATACAAATGAACTGTATGCTATTTATAACAATGACAGTGTTGACCTGGTATATTTACTAATTATTGATTAAGTTTACATGTCACCCTCAGTTCTGGTACACATACACTCTGAGAAAGTGTACTCAAAAACAGAAAATCTGACCATTTTCACAGTTATTAAGATATCAATAGAAAATCTCTAAAAGCAAAACAATTCCGTTAACCCAAAATCTTGTCCAAAACAAGACAAAATCAGAAGCAATAAGAGTAGTACCATCAGGTTTGCAAAAAGATTTGCTTCGTGTGGCATATCATCCACTAGTATACAGATATGTAAGTCTTTATCCAGAAATTGTTTTGCTTACTAACTGAAATTGACTAGCAAAACACGTTTCAGATATAAGATATGTCATCAGGACTGTTTGAGAACGTACTTCATCTCTTTATTTAAAATACTTTTTGATTTTTCTACATTATTTCAAGGATATATATCCCCTGAACGCCAGACTTCAAATTTCATATACCTGATATGAATATGAAACCTTGAATTTGATTTTCAAAATTGGATTTCTCAAGGGTTTTTGAATTATTTCTGATTTTTAGATCATCTAAAAGTACAAATGCCCCAAACCAAGTACTAACAGTGCAAAATCCAAAACATTGGTAGCAACTAATGAGCTTTTCACATGAGGAAGTATATCAACCATAAATGAGTAAAGTGTATCAGATGTCAGTGTCCAGAAGAGTAAACATACCTTGCCTTGCGCAAGACACCTGTCATAGCCGCTCAACATATGCAAAACACTAGAAATATGACAAATATGCCCAGAATGACATTTTAGAATTGGAAATAATCAGTATATTTTATTATTTACTACCAGTGCATACTCTAGAGGAATGAACACATAATTGGTCTTTCCAATATATCTAGTTTTTCTATTTCCTGAGAGATAATAGCAACAAATCTGTATAATTTCCTCTAGTAATTCATTTTTTTTTATTAATATCTAGAAATCTTCCAGTTGAGAGATAAATCTAGAAATCTGGTAATGAAAATTGACAGATTTACATGGTTTCATTGATCAGAATTTTTTGTACAAAACATTTCCAACAACTGTAGAATCTGAATTTGTTTTAGAAGTAGCTGAAATAGTTATGAGTATTAATTTATTAGAGTCTAAAATTTTGGACAGTCTGGTGATTGTAGTTGAAGGGCCAACTTTCAGAAGTGCTGACCTTGGCATCAGAATTTTTTATCTTTATTATATTGACAACTCACAATAATGATGACAACTCTGATGGTGAATGTGTTTGTTCCCAAGGTAAATCTTAAGTCAGTTAGCTAAAGCCTGAGCTCAAAATCTCAGAATGCAAAGTTGAGCTTCAATATTTTTAAATTTTAAAGTGGATGTGCTTGCTAAGTGGACTTTGTACACTCTGCTGGTAACAAATGTGATCTCTTTGCCAATAGATTTGACTGTTCAAGAGGAAACTCCAAAATGGATGGTTATTTGACAAACCAAGTTTCAGAAAGGCCTCAGGTTTTCAGAAACATTCACCACAATTTATGAGTTTATGAGGTCAATTATTTCTGCTGAATAAAAGTTTTAACTCTTTGTTTGATAACTATTTGTGTTAAGATCTGGCTTGAGGGTCAGACATTTTAGAAGACTTAATATGCCGAGATGTTGCTAGACAGTATATCAATAAACAGATCTCAAGTGGTATGTATATGTAGGTGTAGCTATCTTAAAATGTGGTTTATCTATAAAAAGTTTTATCCTGTTTTCATATTTTCTTTCATAATAATTGGATCTCCAGTATTTTTGATAAGACAATTTTTTAGACTAAACAAAACTTTTTATTTGGTGAAAAATGGCTGAAAGTAATATAGAATGATATAAACTGACAAATTGATGTGATTTTAATGTGGAAAACATCAAGTTGAAGATGTATCATAATAAAGAATACATGTATTATAACTATTACAAGCGTAATTTACATCACAAGCAATCATCGAAAATATCACTCAATTTTAACAGCAAGGAATATCATTCAAATTTCAAAATAATGTTTTGTTTATGGACTCTCTGCAAAGGAAGAAGATTTTTACAGTTGGTAATGGTTTTCCATATGGGTTATTTTGCTCTGCCTTTAAATATCCCCCCAACCACTCATCCTGGTATTCATACCTCATAAAGAAGTTGAAAGACCTAACCAGTGGTTTGGACACTATTGATTATATTTGTCTTGTATGCTACAATATTGATGTTATTTCTGTAGGTTGGTCGTGGTCATGAAACATTTGAAGGTTTGTAGATGCTGATGAGCTTTCTTTGTTATACCACAGGGAATGAAGATCATTCTGGTCAGTATGGAATTTAAAGAGGAACATAGAAAGACATCTTTTTTTAGTTTAAGTCTTACAAATGGTGGTTCTGGTGTCTAATCTTAGTTTGGTGACCTTGGTAAGTCATCTTTTGCAGTCAACCTATTTGTAAATGGGTATAATTAATCCAAGAATGGTTAATGCCAATGACAAGATGGTAGACATGATCCTTGAGAACCAAAACTGTTACTATTAAACCATCTCTTTCTTTCTTTTATCTAAACAGATATGAAATATGTCTTGGCAGACACCTTTAAAATTGAGTAATCCAGGAATGTTCAATACCAATGGTTTGGCCAATATGATGGAAGACATGATCCTGGAGAATCATTGTTAAGACAATATATTTGGACAGACACCTTTAATATTGAGTAATCAAGTGGAATAATATACCTGGCTTCCTCATCTCTAACCAGCTGTAAATACAAAATATTTGGCTCATTTCCTGCAAAAATCCTTGACGTATTTTACACATCTGTTGGTAAAATCAAACAAGTTCATTGGCATTTTTAAGTTACGTCAACGACGTAGGTAGTGCCTGAAATATCTGCTATAATGATATAAATGTCTATATTGTTGTTGGTTTAGAAAACAGACGCTTTGACACGGAATTGTTCCAATATTTTTTCTGCATTTTACTTTAATTTAAGTTGTTCAAATGTTCCATTCGTTATAGCTTGTGTTCAGCACCTGCGTTTTTGAAATATTCCATACATTAAATTCCAACATTTATTTTCTAACCTAGGTTTAAACTTGGTATCTTCAGAACATCTCATAAATATGAATGATTTTTTTTTGAAACGACAATATGGAATTTTTTTTTGCTGCAGTATTATTTTCAAATTTGCAATCAAACAGTATTTCAAAAAATTCCATTCACATGTTGACAAAACAAACATGAAACTAACAGCTTGAAATAGTGCATTTGAAGTTGAAAATATGGAATACATCAGATTTAACCTGATCTATTTACATGATTCTATTATTTCTGACATTTCAATGATTATTTTTTACTCTTAAATAGAAGTTTGATACATACATATAATACAACCGATCAGTTTTCATACCAATGGAAACAATGAATAAAAAATATAAGGAGAAATGCCAACCCAATGGAATCAGTCCATAAAGGTCAATATGGCAGAAACTCGGGCATTTATTGAACCAGTAAAAGGTCAGTTTCTAAGACGTGTCCACCCAGAAGAAGCGAGATTCACCATAAATCAGCCTTTTAATTTAACCAACTTCATATTGATTTAACAATTTAAAAATGCCAGTAAGTATTATATATTTGTAGTCTTATATCCAGAGTTACCTGCCCTTTAAGGCTTATTTAGCCCATTTTTGCTACAAACTTATTCACTGTTTTAAAGTTAATTTATCAAACATCATGTGTATTCACATCAGAGCATGCCAAATTGGCATACTGATAAGTTTTTGACATTACTTAAAATTGTTACACACCCTTCTTTGAATTAAATAACCATAATTTGGTCACCTGCATGGTTTATCACCAGCTTAAATACTAATCTCTATATAGAATTACAAACTAACGTGATGACCCTGACTGATCTAGACTACACGCATCCGTGAGATTATCCAGTGTAAGAGGATTAAGGATATTGTTCAAGGAAATTGTGGGATATCACATCAGTCTTTAAACTGTTGCATTCGAAACTTGTAATTTTTAACAATTTGGTTATTTTATACTGGAATTTTTTTCACATGTACATAACCTCTATCTCTATAAAGTATTTACATTCATTATTAAATAGTTCAATTTGTTGTTGCTTAATAGAAATGAAATGAAGGCTATGCCATGTAGTGTGCAATGAGGGAAATTTTAACAAGAGTTTTTACATTTCCAAACTTTGATGAATCTTTAATGTGGACAGCAGATGGGGACTCGATTTATAATCTGCACTATTTAGCAGAAAACTCATCCCTAAATTTCAAATAAGTCTAATTAATTTTTCAATTTTATTGAAAATAAGCAAATATTAAGTTACAAGCATCAAGCAATGTTATTGAAATTTGAAGTTTAGTTAACATATTGAGAGTAACCCCCCCTGAGGTCCATACAAAATTATTTATTGGACTGCCATTGTAATCTTTTCCTCCGAGATTCTGATAATTACTGAAGAAACTTGTCATATTATTGGTCATTGGTCTTTTTATTAATTATTGATAGTTCATCAAGGGTTATATGAACACTCAAGGGATGTTTTATTGAACATGATTTATGCTTCCCTACCTTGAACCAGCACTGTACATAACTATCACTTCACAGATGTGGTTCAAGATTTTTTGAAAGATAAAGTTATTGTCATATTGAAGCCATGAAAATCCAGTAGACTTGATTTTTAAAGATGGTTAAGATTATCAAAGCATTGTTTAGCTAAGGTTAAAGCCAAAAAGCAATGATATGCAGTGTTCTCTGTATCTATGTATCTGGATTAAAAAATATGCTAACAAGCCTAGTATACCAAATAATTACTATTAGCTTTTACTTCAGATTTAAATTGTATCATATAATTACTATATAGCTATTATATATCATATCATATCATATCATACAACAATATGATACACTAATCATAATAAATACAATGATAGTAGAGTAATCAAATCATAATAACATTCAATAATAATCAAGTAATCATATCATATCACATCATACAAAGATTATATAGAATTTAAATAATCACTTTGAGCTATCAAATGTACTATCAAAACATATCAATATGAAATGATATTACATCAATCAAACAAATTATCACTATGAGCTATCAAATGTACTGTCAAAACATATCAATATGATATTACATCAATCAAACAAATTATCACTAAGAGCTATCAAATTTACAATCAGGTCATATAATAGAACACAACAAATAAATGATCACTTGATGAGCTAACAAAATTACAATCATATAAAAGCTATCATGCCATATTTGACATCAAGTAATCACTAAGTGATATCATATTTTCCATCATATCGCATCATACAATGATAATATATCAAAGGTTGACATCTTAACCTACAAGATTTACCAGTAATCCAGTCAATAGAAACATCAGTAGCCAATGGAAGAATAAGAAGTGAATCTAAGTATAGCAGACGTATAAGGTATAAGAGTCTGTTACAGACGACAGTTGAAATCAATGGTAGAAGATTAACTAAATGGACAGTAATTATGAATGACCGACAGGAGATTAAGAAAGAAAACAAACAAGTGATTCCAATTCTCTCTTGAGACCTAGGAATCGTTATTCTGGAATACTAGATCTCACATTGCTGATTGAAGTGTTTCTATTTTCATTACAGAAAGTTGTATGACTTTCTCTAGGTCTGAATTGCTGGTATTCAGCTGATCAATTGAAATGTAACTGACTTTTATGTCCTACTTTTCTGCCCTTGATTATGCAAATGATGGCAGCAATTCCAAAAGTGTAAAGGCGGGCATTTTTCCTACTTTTCTGCTTCTGAGTAATCTAATGAAGCTGAACTCCAGAATTCCAAAGTCTCAGAGCCAGTCGAAAAATTGATGAAGGACAAAACCGGGTGAAAAAACAATCTGTAAACAACATACCAGAAATGAAACTCGATAAAAGTGGACCTCTCAAGAGAAGTGATATCAGGTGTCCCATAACAATTCCATGCAAAGAGGGATATTTGCCTACTTTAGTAAGTGAGCTAATGTAAAGAGCAATGCAATAAAGTGTGCAATAAGGAACATTGTGACAAGACAGCAAGATTAGCCTACTCTTTCTGGGAATCCAAAGTTCAAGATGTCTTTAGTCATGGAATGGAACACTGTGGCACTTGGTTTATTGTCCAGTCCATGAGAATACTTGCTTTTTTAAAGTCGGTCCCTCTACAGATGTGTCAACATGAATGTTAACAAGTAGGCGTAAACAAGAATGGTTATTATAATGTTCATTCCCAATTTAATACAGTCCTTGACATAAAAAAACAAAAAAAATTCACGCAAATAAAAAATTCTCACAATAAATCAGCTCTTCAAACTTGAAAACCTGAATGATTAATCTATCAGTGCCCGTCTGTAATCTTTTATTGATGGTTCATTTGAATATTTAATAGATCAGTAATGAAGCCAGTTAATAGAGGGTCAAATGCTGAGTTAATGAAGATCTTACATGCAAAATTCATTCATCAATATTTAGAAATGTGTGCTCCAAACTCTAGTCTAGACTCCGATACAAGAAGAAGCAGAGTGGTTCATGTTTTGTTTAATAGCCTTGAGGTCTTAGCTTCATTGAGAAATTCCAATTCTGTTGCCTCTTATTGGTCGTGACAAGCAAATTGTAAAAAGACAAAACATGCAATCAGGAAATGCCTAGATCATTAAGTTATCAACATTTCATCTGGAATATCTCTATGACGATGAACAAGTGAATCTGCAAACAGGTTCTATCAGTTAGTTAAGCCAATAATTATTGAAGATTATATTCCAAGTACAGGTTTTTTATTTATACAAAAAAAAATCTTAATGCCTACAGATCAAATTCTAATGAAAAGACACATATTGACATGGTCCAGTGTCCATTGTGGGATAAACAATACATGCAGACGCAAATATTGAAAACCCTGCACTGTACACAGCATCGAACATCAAACAGCGTCTCTTTACACCTTTAAATTCTATGAAAATATCAGCTGACAGCAATAAGTCACATAGAATATGCCCTACAGCAGTGTGTTAATTATGTATATAGGCCACAGTAATAAAACTATTATTTGAAGGACTTTATTGAAAAAGGAAAATCAATCAAATGAATTGATTTAAGAGCAGGTGATCAATCAAGTAATAAACAATAATCAATCAAATATATTGGGTAGCCCTATAAAATCATTGTCTGGTATTCTGGATAATTAGTCTGTGATATCAGCTTCAGCTCGAAGCAGACTTTAATTTGTCACATATGAACCAAACAAACTCCTTGATAATGCATTGAGCAAATATTTACCATTGTGGTAGTGGCTGGTGTCGCACACGAAGCAGACCATGCTCACTCTTTTTGAAACACCTGATGGTACTTCTCTTTAAAAGAGTCCACTATCACACAACTTTTGCTCCTGAATTTGCCATACTAAGGATGAGATTTTGATTGACTGAATTGTCATGCTAGTACAGGTTTTTAAAAAATATATACCGCAATACTAATGAGCTATAACTGTGCCAAATAGAAAAGTGTTCATGACCAACTGTACCTCGTTTCCCATTAATCTAAAATAAGACAAGGATTATCAAACATTACAAGATGAAGTGTGCTGAATGAACTTGTATTCTATTTTTTCTGAATGAAAGAAATATGGTCATCAGAAACTACTATTTACCAGCTGATAGTACTTCTATCAGTTGTATTTATCAGAATCTGAAGGACCTATTTGTCTATAATGAAACTAAACTGCTTTAACCAGTGGAAGTTACTTTTTGCAAAACTCAGGATAACCGATATCACGGAGTCTATTTTGCCCACATGCCTAAAATAAAACTTTGAAAAGTTAACTCCCACTTAGATGTCCTGATGAAGATTGATATCTGAAATATGTGGTGGCAGCTTGAGATGAGCTTTTGTCAAATCTATTAAAGCCTGTTTATTTAATTGTATTTCCATTCTAAAATTTCACTTTTTTACTTCTAAGTTTCGCATTTTACAAAATTTTCATTCATTTTCAGTTAAGAAAGAGAATAAGATGACAGCATCCCTTTTAACATGTACAAAGTAAGCAAAATTCTGTTTGGAAATTATCTCAAGATTCTTACTAACTCTTATGAAACTTTGAAAAGCTTTATACATCTATTTCAATATATCCTGAAAAAAAACTGTCACAAAATGTCACTATGTCTGGGACGTTTCTCCTCAAAGAATTACCTCTTAATTCTCTTCAAGACTGTAAGAAGATGTAAACATAATGATGTGTCAATCAAACTAAGTTGGTGTCTGCTTTCAAGAGTTTCACTGTCAGCTCCAGAAAAAATATCAAGGAATTCTCTCATAATTAAATTTCAAATTGGAATGAATCTGCCAAATTTAATAAACCTATTCTTCACTTTAAAATCTCTTTACAGTTAAAAATGGTGCATTGTACCTTTTCCTTTTTCAATAAAGGGAGATAACCTCCAAAATTCTGTTGAAATATCAGCAATTTCAAACTCATCCAATGTGTATTTTTATCCAAAAATCAATGTAAAAGTCAAACCATTATCCTTGTCAAAACATAGGCTTGCGGCAAGTCTCGCAAGCGAATATGCCCACCAGCAGCTTGATAAAGAGCTAAATGTGAACTGTAAAACAAACTCTATATCGTAGCCTGTAGAGTGAGCACGAGCCAAAAAAGCGATATCTCTCAAGAAAATCATCGGATCATCACCAAATTCAATAGTGCACATCTTCATAATGATATACAAATACACACATACAAAAGTTCAAAAGATTCCATGGAGAATTGTAGGCTGTAGAGAGAGCACGAGCCAAAAAAGTGAGAAAAAAAACCGAACGCGATATCAGAGTTTTATGCGATATCTCTCAAGAAAATCATCACCAAATTCAATAGTGCACATCTTCATAATGATATTGACACACATACAAAAGATCAAAAGAATTGTAGTCTGTAGAGTGAGCACGAGGTACGAGAACGGACGGACCGACAGGGGCAACTACAATATACGCCCATACTTATGTGTGTAATAAATAATAAAACTTGACATCAAATACAATCCTTTAATACCCAACCGTTTCGTCAAAAAAGTTGCGTGTGGGCATATAAAAATGACACTATTTCAGAAGATCTATTTGAATGTCAAATCATTAGCTGTGTCGTAAATTTTCTAAAAATGAATCCTTAAATGAAATCATTATCCCTTTATAATTATCTTTATAAATCTAACTTTCATGTCAATGAAAGCTGTATCCTTGCACAATTTAATGGCCTATTGCCTAACAGAATAATAATGGATAGATCTTGGTAAAACAAGATCAAATTTCCCTTGTTTAATGGCTTCACGGAAATTTGTTTATGTTTTATGTTCCATTATAAAAGATGTAAGATTGGAGAATCTAATTCTAGCTAATAATGTTATTATTATGCAATAAAACTAAAGTAAGCTTTAAGGCAAATTACTCAATTTCAATGCTTATTTCAAGTCAACTGAGTCTACTCTTTTGGGAGAATTCTTTTTGTAGTTCATAAGGCACAAAAATACAAGATAATTGCCTTGTCTTCAGGGCATGCAGAAAACGTACAAGCAATTTCAAATTCTTCTCATATCTTCTGCTACAAATTCAAACAAAATGCACATTCTTTTGACTGGAAAAAAGATATAATAGAAAATAACAGAATCAATTTTGTGGAAATTCAGTTTAAATTGTAAATTATACGTTTTTTCTCAATCAAAGAAGCAGCTACAGATAATTACTTCATTACAAATCATCCTTTAAATTCAATTCCATATTGCTCACAAGAATCTGCACAGGTTAAGACTTGCATGTCCAGTTATGACAAAAAAAGCAATTCAAACATGACTTCGTCACTACACTGTAAGAATGACAAGAAAATAGAAATAGTCAAGCTGCTTGCTTTATTGTGGTCTTAAAAATTAAAAGAAGGGAATCTCTGTTACTGAAATTATCTTTGTGGATGGTCCCTAAAAGCAGAGCATTAATAATGAAATTCATTAATAAGACCTGCCATACTGCCATATTTGAAAAGAGTTCATTATTGTTCATGGTTAATAATGCCTTCATCTCTAACTACAATGGCAAAAGATATTCTGTTAAAATATTCCAGTAAATTGCTGAATAAAAGTAAGATATATGTAAATAAATGTCTATGTTTGTATTTTAATAATGGAATAGTTTCCCTCTACCTGTTGTTCCTTTACAAAGACAGGAATATTCTTAGACAATGGATACAGGATGACACAATCGTCTATTTCATACATGTTTTTATGTCCACAGCTTTAAATAACTATTCCAAGCAAAAAATCATCATGAAGTGTGTACTTTGACACAAGTTTTTGATGTGTCAGAATTTAGTATGATTTTGTACCACATGTCAGAGCATTATATGATATTGTACAACATGTCAGAACATTGCATGAAATTATACAACTTGCAGAACATTGTATGATATTGTACAAAATGTCAGAACATTGCATTACAACATGTCAGAACATTGCATTACAACATGTCAGAACATTGTTTGTTATTTTACAATATGTCAGAATATTGTATGATATTGTACAAAATGTCGGAACATTGTATGATATTGTACAAAATGTCAGAACATGATATATGATATTGTACAACATGTCAGAACATGATATGATGTATGATATTGTATAGCATCTGATATTGTGAAGTGTCCTCTAAAAAAATATCATATGAGAATGTACACAATTAAATAAAATTGTACATGTACAACATTACTTTATGTACAATAAATTTAAATCTAAGATCAATGTCCTAATACCTTGTATCAGACTAATACAACAAAACATTGATTTATATTGAAATTTATTCTGAACATCTACAGAACAAGCAGTAAAAGTATTGAAATTTAGCTAATAAATCTTAATTCTGAGATAAATTCCAGTCAATTTCCAGGAATTAGATCTATAAATTCTGGAATCTTGTTATGTTTGGTGAAATGCAGCCAATATGAAAAGTTTTAAAGCTGTTTGTTTCCAGACAGAAAGTTTGGTATTGATTCCTGAAGGCAGTAAGCAATAAAAATGCCAATGGCGCTATGTCTGTATTGGTTCGAGCAATATTTTTTATTGTGGAATTTTTGTTTAATTCAAGGTATGTTGTGAAGAAGTCAGGTTCCAATCATATTTGTATTTTCATTCAACACATGATACTTGGTGCTGATGCCAGTATAACAGGATTTAATAGAAATCTTTGGCTCCTGATCATGATGTCACTTAAAACCCATGAATTTGGCTAGAATTTAGTTGAGATTTACACAAATCAAGGACGTCTCATGGGAAATCAAACTGTTGCATTTCGAAGCTACCAGTCTCCCTGATACACACATAACAGACATAGACATATTTCTCTAATATTAGGTGTTTTCCTTAAATCCACACCATCCAAAAGACATGGGATCTTATAAAAGATTTTAAATAACCTTTTCAAATACTTTCGGCGTTTAAAAATTAACAGTGGGACTTTTTTACGTTAAAATTTTCAGAAAAATCCAAGGACCCATTTCTTTAAATTTTGGTATATAGTTTTCATAAATTTGAGCAAAAAAACAGAAGGTTTCTGTAAGTCTTTGTGCTTTGGGGGATATAAGTTGACTTCTGCCTGTGATTATCCTTCTGTGCACCAAGATAATAATTGGCTTAAAATCTATACACTGTCTATATGATCAGATTTATTCAGATACTATCATAACATCAGATGACTGTCATGGCCGACAATTAATCTGAATTATATTCTCTCTAGACAAAATTTATGGTTCCCTTGTCAATTCTAATGTCATTCCATCATTCACCTTTATACTAACTATTCCAATAACTGCTTAACTCTCAAGAGTTTGCTTGGTGAATCTGTAGCTTGTTGAAACCTTAGGTTTGCAAAGAGGTTGAGAGGGAAGGTCCATCTTTTAATGTTAATTCCTATCATTCGGCACCTTGTTCCAATTCAATTTTTTTAATGTATAAACAGTCCCAGAAGTCATTCCATAATCTCTTCGGCTCTTTTTTCTGAGGTTCACTTAATTAAACACCTGATGCCACTAATGCCCTGATGTTACTAATAACAAAGCACCCATTTCCGCGAGAGTTCACATGACTCATTAGGAACACAAACTGAAAAATATCAGATGTGTGTGAAACAAAGAACTTTTGTTTCTGTTTTAATATATTTCTGTATTGCTCTGCAATTGAGCACTTATTTAACAGTGAAATTCGAATAATTTCAACTCATTAAATGAAAAACAAGGCAAGATACATTTGACTAAAGAAGTTTAAGAAGACTTTCATTTTCATCTCAATACAGATGCTGTACAATATCAACTTCAAAGATTACTCCGTACTAAACAATCATTACTGTTCATAGGTATCAAATATAACAGATTACGTTTACTTTGAAAAAATTTACTCATTCCAATCAAGACAAATATGCCTCTTTAGACAAATCTACAAAATATGATACCCAAAACAACAAATAATTGCACAGTGTACCCAAAACAATGAATAATTGCACAGTGTACCCAAAACAATATGTATACACATCAGAAACTTCCCAGATGAGATGTAAAGCTGTTAAACTTCAAAGAAGACTATCAATTTAATATCAATACAAGGCTTAAGAGAATCAACAATAAAATTTGACCGTAATTCCTGTTTATAATTAGAGCTTTACAGAAATACACTGACGGCTTAGATTGAAATCCCCATGCAAACAATTGGTTGGTGGTCGAAACAATGGCAACCTGGTGATCACAATACAGTATGACAGATCACTTCTAGTAAACATTGAAATAGAAACATGTCTTCTGCTCCTTGACATACAATTTGATGCAGACGTGTGAGACATTTGGTATCCAATACTTTGAATTCTTGTCCATAAACATAATGGGAGATGATACACATTGTCCAAGAGTACATTTTGACGACTATGTTTTGAGTATTTCTTTTTGCAAATATATTTATTTATTCATCCATGCATGTTTATTCATCCATATATATATCTATTTATCCATCTAAATAAACCTAATATCTATCCAGCCATCAATATCTATCTATGTTTCAATTTACCTATCCATCTATAATCCATACCTTTTTACCATTTTATTTTTTTTCATCAAAGAAGCAGGTAATGGTTCACATTTCAGCCTGCTCATGCAGCCAACAAAAGACAATTTTTATTTAGCTGATATTTCTAATTAGTTAAATTATTAAGCTAATTTTAATCAATCAGTAATGAGATGGAATTTAAAAAACTGGTGAATAAACATGCATTTCGCTAATTATAAAGTCATATTGACATTTTAAAAGTACAGAAAGTTAAAATAAGCATATTTTTTAGCCTGAAATATTGCCATTTTTACAGTAGCCAGCATGTTGCGGTTTGAAAAAGAGTTTTGGATGTTTACAAAGAAATTATAGGGTAATATCAAATTTTGTATGGCTTGTGTAAATTTTTAGATTTTGTATAATACAAGCTAACTTTGTATGGCTTGTGCAAATTTTTAGATTTTGTATAATGCAAGCTAATTTTGTATGGCTTGTGTAAATTTTTAGATTTTGTATAATACAAGCTAATTTTGTATGGCTTGTGCAAATTTTTAGATTTTGTATAATACAAGCTAACTTTGTATGGCTTGTGCAAATTTTTAGATTTTGTATAATACAAGCTAATTTTGTATGGCTTGTGCAAATTTTTAGATTTTGTATAATACAAGCTAATTTTGTATGGCTTGTGCAAATTATTAGATGTGCAAATTTTTAAATTTTGTATAATACAAGCAAATTTTGTATGGTTTGTGCAAAATTCAAATTTTGTATCTTTAAGTGTTTAACCTGGAGTAAATATCTAGATCACTAGTGGATGTTAATAAGCTGTATAAATCACGGCCATCAAATGAGTCAATATCGGGTTTATAAACTGTAATCAGATTAAAATAAATACTGTCATACAAAGTCAGATTTTTTATTCAGAAACTGTTCATGTTTCCAGCTGATACAGTGTATTATCATTATTATTTCTAATACTTGGTACAAAATATCACAATTTTTTTGGGGTGATTATGAATCATTTTAAGTCAAATCTGTTACTCTGAACAATATAGAGTCCAAAGGCTGTTCAAGTGAAATCCCTTGAAATTCTGAAATGTATGTGATAACATCAAGGTTCTGTCAAAATTTTGCTTTTGACACACTAAATGTGCCAATCTCTACTAGTCCAATCAGGTGCAGATAAGAAGGATATGAAACTACATTCATATCATATCTAAACATTTCAGACAAATATGCTCAGAGACTACATTTACAAAACTGGTATATATCCTTGTAAAGCCCAATTTTGTGATTTGAATCCATATCATATATAGGGATGTGTCACACAAAAATAAGAAGCAATATTTGAATGCACTTTGGTTGCATTAGATTACCAAATTTATTCAACAAACTGAGAATAAATACAGTTGACTCAAGGTCATAGGCAAACAGTTTTACCTTCCTTTGTCATTCTTAGGAAGGAAATCTTCCTTTCTGTTTGACATTGTATGACTTTTTTTTGACATCCTTTATGATGATACAGTGATTTACTAATATAAGTTTTCTCAGAAAAAATGACAAAGGAATTTTTTTTTTATTTCAAGAAAATTTGAAACACAGTAATAGGTTGTCAGGTTCTTAAATATATTAGATTAAAGGTTTGAGTTCTGAGTCCAAAAATTTGAGTGAATTTGAGCTCCTCTATAATAATTACTATGGCTGTAAACCCTAGCGCCTGTGCTTGTGCTTACGTAACATTACTTAACGGCAATGTTACAACCTAGAATTCCTAGTTAGACAGGGATTTCATACCACTCTGCCACTGGGCTTGTCAATTCAACACTTCTTTCAGAGAATTCGCAGAATAAGCTGTTTTTTGGGGTTTTTGTTTTACCGATCATATGAATACTTTAGGAGATTCAACTCTGGTAGCTCCAGAATTTTACAAATGTCAGCATTAAAGCCACAATAAAAGAATATCAATAATATGAAATTGATTTGAAACATCAGTGTAATATTTTTAAAAAAAATCCATATTCCAAGAGATTTAAATCAAAACCTTCCCTGATCACTTTTCATTTTTTCTTTAAAACAATCAAGAGTAATCAAATTATTGAAATAGGATGACCAAGATCACTTTCCAATTTCTTTCCTAAAATAAATAATGTGCTACAATATAATAAAATTAATCTAGTAAATAGGTTGTCACATTTATCACTTCTGTAAGCCAAAAATAATATTATCCTATCATATTTAAACTATCATTCATCAATTGGTAGTTGCAAAGAAAATAAATAACTGGTATTTGTATCAATAATATCATTGAAAACAATGGAATGGAATTCAATTTTAAAATAACTTTTTACATTGAATTTAAAATCAGATGCCTTGTTTCCCTGTTTTTGTTGCAGCTTCGAAAACTTCATTAAAGAGACAATTTCACCATTTTTTGTGTCTTGAATATACTTAAATCAAATATTCAGAAGTTCAAAATGTACCAACTATAAACACTATTACTGATTATCTAAAAAAAAATTCCATTTCTGAAACTAAGGTACGATTGGTTAAAATATGGCGAACATGTCCATTTTAAATTCTAATAGCTGTCATTAGAAATAATCAAAACCCTGTTAGTCATAATTGCTCATCTGACAGTGACTATAATTTTAACTTCACTGTGCATTTTTGTAACAGATTCAAACTTCAGATTTGATTCTGAAATGCTTAATTCAGCTTTTCAAATGGTGTAAAACTCATATTTATGAGATTATAGCACACAGTTCCTTGGTTTATTGTCCCATCTGTAACAAGCTCAGTAATAGATTGTCAAAGGTTATCGGGAAGGGTGAGCATGACCTGGACACACCTTAAAAATTATATTCAATCAAGTCTACTTCAACATTACAAAAATATATTTTTTAGGACAATACCAATTAATACACATTTTTCAAATTAGTTTCATATCTGTTCATGACATTATAGAAACATCAAACACAATTTTTACCTATTTATTGATCAATCATCATGATTACAAGGAATATGAACCACAAATTAGTCATTTGATACATTACATATCCTAAACAAAAAGGTCAAGTTATATTTGCTCAGGGAAAAATCAATAATTCCAAGTAGAAAATCGTGTCACTGAATTTTGACAAGTTTGATGAAATCATGTCATTTAAAACTGGACAAGTTTGGTGAGTAAATCACAGAGTAAACATGTAAGATATAAAGGATTATTCAATCTAGAAATCTAATTAACAGTTTTTCAGGCGAGGCCAAACACGTTCCCATTACCATTCAAGTCAGAAAAAACTAATATTTAGTCAAGGGCAGTAACTCCATCATTCATCAAACATTTCAAGTGAACTATTCATGTTCTGACTTTTCAGACAACATACAAGAACTCCATTTAACATTATCTATGATGGACACTTCAAACAGTTTAATTCATCCAAGAGCTTAATGTAGGCATGTGGCTTATCCAAGAGCTTCATGAAGGCATGCAACTTATCCAAATGCTTCATGAATCCAAGCAAGTCATCCAAGAGCTTTATGTAGGTAAGTTAGTCATCCAAGAGCTTTATGTAGGCAAGTTAGTCATCCACGAGCTTTATGTAGACACTAAACTGATCCGAGAGCTTCTGAAAGGCATGCACCTCATCCAAGAGCTAAATGAAGACATTAAATAATTCAAGAGCTTCATTTAAGCATCCAAATCAAGAGCTTCATTTAGGCAGACCATTTCAAGGGCTTCAGGTAGACACAACTGATCCAAGACAAGAGCTTCATGAAGGCATGCAACTCATATAAGATCATCATGAAGGCATGTAAGTCATTCAAGAACTTTATGTAGGCATATAATTCATCCAAGAGCAAGATGAAGACATTAAACTCATATAAGAGCATCATGTAGGCATTTACCTCATATCAGAGCATCCAACTATGTCTTATAGACATTGTATTCATCAAAACTCAAAGAGCTTCATGCATATATATAACTCTTCTGAGAACTGTATGTAGACATAAAACTTATCTGAGATCTCAATAACTCTAATGAGTTTTAATTAGTAAACCATCTTGTTACATCAACACTTAATTTATACTTAAAAACTTCAAAACAACATGTATATTAATTTAAATTCTGGTTGAAAGCCCAGCATGGGTCAAGGTAATACATTCAGATTTTTCAATCCAATTTTACCTCTCAGTGATGCAGGCTTGAGGGTTTGAAAAGGTGTTTTGTCCTTCAGATTGAGATAAAGGACCCATGTGCTACAGGCCGTGTTATTCAAAGATTCTCAAAATAGGTTTTCTGATATATGTGAAATACAATGAAACTTTATTATTTCATTCTTGTGTATTTTTTGGATATGGCAGTCCACAACTTCCTAAGCTTGTGAAAAACGAATATGTGACACAATAAGTATTCATATTCCCACAAACAAACCTCTGATGAAAATCCATGAAATGTTTTGTCCACTAAAGTTAATTTCACAGTATTTCATGGTATGACTGTTTATTTGGAACCTTTTGCTACTCCTGCCTACAATTTCTACAACTAGACATTTTCATTTAAGCAATTCATGAAACTTCCATAAGTTGACTCTGATTGACAGTTGGCAAAATTGTGCAACCTGAAAATTAAATTTCAAAGCATCACAGGATTTACCTATAATAAAAGTTTGAATCCCACCCTTAAATCATGCAATATAAAAGTTTGAATCCCACCCTTAAATCATGCAATTTTTGAAGTAAAAAAATTCAAATTGGAGCGAACATGCAATGGATTACCTCAGTTGAATATCTTAATGCTAATAAATGATTCAAATAGTTTTAATTATAGCTCTAGTCTGTCTGCAAAGCTGATGGAACCTATAAGAAGTATGAATTATTCACTCAAGGTTAATACCAACTTAGAGCATTTTTATTTAACTCTTTTTTTTCTGTTTTTTAAGTAGCAAAAGGTATATAACTTCCTGTTTGAATAAAGCATTTCAATTAATATACTAAATAAATATTATTTGCTATATTGACTATACAAAAAGAATGCAGAGTTCTCGAAATCAATTGTTTTAAATTCAAAGTACAATGCCTGCCTGATACAGGCTTTTAATTGATGGATATACCGAAAAAATATTTTTTTTGCTATATATGGACGCCTTGCAAGAGCTGTTTCAAAAATACATCAGGTGTTCAGAAGGCTGTAAATAACCTGACTCCCTATAGCAATATAGTACCAATCAATTAGTAATAGTAATAGTGAATGTTGCTATCTAGTACAGTACACTACACATTACTCTTTCTGTGAACACTTTGTTTTAACCATTAGATCTGGTAAACTCCAAGACACCGGTTTTCTCACCTCTGGGGATGTTTTTAATGGAGCCTGTTTCATGACTGACAAATCACAATATCAAATATTGAAGAACTTGATTTAATTCTACCTCTGGGCATGCATGAAAGGCATCTGCAATTTCAAAACATTTGAAATGTTTATGAGAAGGCAACAACCTTTATACTTATCATGTTACGTCTGCTCATACATCAAAATAAATCTTTCACTTTTGGTAGTATAAGCATTGAAAATCACCATTAAGTTGGTTCTGGTTCTGTTTTTGCTGACAATGAAAATGAAAAACTAGGCAAGATTTTGAAGAACATCTTTATTGAGCTGAAGGACTATAGCCTAATGTCAATTTGGACTGTATTATTGATTACTATTGACTTTAGGTTGGAACAACGGTTTTCTACTCTTCTATAAAGCAATCAAGGAGGAGATTAAAGTCCTTATGAACTTTTGTGAATGTAAAGATTGCACATGGAACTATGAAAGGAATTCAAAGGAGGTTTTCAGTATGAACTTATGTGAATGTAAAGTTTGGACATGGAACTATAGATTGGATTCTAAAGAAGTTTTTTCATGAGAACTTTTGTGAATGCAAACGTGTGGTTTCGAACTATGGAAGGGATTCAAAAGGGTTTCCAAGCATTGTATGTGGGCTAATGAAGACACGCCATGCAGGTACAATGAGGGAAATTTTGCCAGGACAGCGTATGTGGATCGGAGACACATATTACTTCTATTTACATCACATTATGACCTTTTATTATCTGTGATTGAGAGCAATATTATAAAAGCCCTAGTCACTTTTTAAAATAATCTGGTATCAGGTTTGTCTGTAATCAATAAATATATATACTTTTTACATAAATGACATATTTACACTAAACAAAACAATTTTGTGATAGCTATCATTCAGAAATTGTTTCCATTTTTAAGTTTTTGCAAGTATAAATTCAACAAAGTGCTGTGTGGACTCCCTGAAGACAACAGGACTTGAGATTCCTATCATCCATTAAAATAATGAAAAGTTGAAATGATAAAAATTATTCGATAAAAACAATCTAATACAATCTAAACATTCATCCTGACCACAGAGATTTTAACATGGTTAGAATAAAGGCTTAGTAGGTTTGTCAAAGTGTTTTAGAATCTTTAGATGCTGTACTTGTTAAAACCCCTCTTGACAATACAAAATATTTCATCAGAACTGGGGTTTTTTTTGCTCATCTTTTTATAAACTAGTGTCCAAAAGAAACGATACCACCTGTTTGCAACGACATAAAAGAAAAACTAAACAATGCAGAAGTTTAGGATTGGTGTTATGCTTTTGAGAAATCCTTTCACAACATCTGTACAAAAATTTCATTTCAATAAAATCTGTACAACCAATATGACAAGCCTTTAAAGATGGGTGGGGTCGAAAAAAGAACATTTCGTTAGAGCACTGATCGCAGAAACAACGGGAAATGTCACACCACACGTCACAAAGTCAAGTCAGTAGCGGGTATGTCCACCGTGAGCATCAATACATGCCAGAACACGCCTACGGACTGATGCCGTCAAACGTCTGATGTCGTTGGGAGTGATGCGTTGCCATTCCTCGAGGAGACATCGTTCCAAGTCCTGGACGTTGACTGGAGGCACATGGCGATGTCGGATTTGCCGATCGAGGTGGTCCCATAAGTGCTCGATGGGATTCATGTCCGCGAACATGTACACAAAACCGCAAAACCTGTACGTTGGCGTTGGCAAGGAAGTTCTGTGTCAATCTTGCTGTGTGTGGCCTTGCATTGTCATGTTGGAAAAGGAGTCCACGAGGCTGTTGCTGAATAAAGGGCACCACAACAGGCCGTAGGATGTCATCAATATAACGCTGTGCATTCAGGTTTCCACGAATTACGACAAGCCTCGTTTTGACGTCACCACATTTGCCACCCCAAACCATTAACCCTCCACCTCCAAACGGCCGGACCTATTGGATACAGTTAGGCGCCAAACGTTCACCAAATCGTCGGTATACAAGCTGCCGTCCATCGTTTTTGAAGATGAGGAATCTGCTCTCATTAGAGAACATAACACGTGCCCAGACCCGCCGTTGCCAACGTCGAACTCGCCTAGCCCAGATCAGTCTGTTGTCCCGGTGTCGAGGCGTCAGGAGCGGTCCGCGGTAGGGATGACGTGGCTGGATACCATACTGCCGTAGTCTCCTGTAGACGGTCTGTCGACAGATCCTGTGTCCCAGTGCTGTAGCCGCCGTGGACGTCGCTGTTACGGCGCGGTTCCTCAGGTGCAATACCCGGATATAACGATCTTCAAGGGGCGTGGTTACTCATGGTCTTCCACTCCTGGGCCTGTCTGACGTCTGACCTGTCTGACGTAACCGCTGCATCAACCTGGTGATAGTGATGCGTGCGCAGCCCAACCTTCTGGCGACGTCGACGTATGTCGCTCCTTGTTGGACCATTCCAACGGCTCTCTCTCTCTCGATGTGTTCTTTTTGTTGCTGTGATATCAACTTGTCTGATCAGCCGTTTTATACAGTTTTTATGCACGTGCAGAACATGCTAGAGAGGGAAATGTAACTTTCACGAAATTTACGTTTTTTCCCGGAAGTGATCACGTGTTCCTGGTATTTTTATCGACTATGCTGTGTTTGGGATGTACAATACGAATTGGCATGTTTTCATATTAGACAATTCACTTAGTAAAAAACAATTTTGAAAATAAGTTGATATCGTTTCTTTTGGACACTAGTTTATATTTTGGATGTTCAGCTAGGTTGGGACAATAGAATGAAATTTAAAATTTTCGGCTAAGATTTAGCAATGTCATTGACGCTTCTTATTTTGCTGTGAGCATGTTTTGGATATAGCATCCAGCATCAAGACATCAGTCAATGAGAATAATTCATCATTGGCATATGAGTTATGAGAAGCATCATATTTGGTTCCATACTAAATCATAAGACCCTGACATGACATGCCATACCAACAACCCCTAGCCAACGACTGTGTAATAATATGTAATGCCAACAGCCCCTATCATAAAATGTCATGCAAACCACCCCTAATCAACAGCTCTGCAATAGCATGTCATCCAAAGCCTCTGGCATAATATGCCAAGCCATCAGTCATGTCTTTACATGTCATCCCAACAGCTGTCATAACATGTCATGAACACCTGTCAATGCATGCCATGCCAACAGCTCCGGTCATAACATGCCATTCCAATAGCTCCTGTCATAACATGCCATGCCAACAGCTCCTGTCATAACATGCCATGCCAACAGCTCCTGTCATAACATGCCATGCCAATAGCCAACGACCCCTGGCTATATAATATAAACAAAAAGTCTCTGTTCCATACAAAAGATAAAAATGTATTTATATAGCATTGCTTGGAGCTACCATTAACAATATCTGTGACGTTTATTTCATTTCCATTACATTAATCTGATGGAATACCATGGAGAAAACACTTCAAATAACACTGAAAGCGTTTAGTTCCTCAGAAATTACTACACTTGGCTACCTCTCAAACTTGATTGACTGAAGGCAAGTTGCCAAGGCAGCTGCCACCATAGATACATATTACACCAAATTAAATAGTACTGCTTAGAAGTGAAACTTTAGTGTTAAGAATGAATTTCAGTTTGGCAATAGTTCATATTGAATTAACCGAGCAATGTTGTGATAACACCTACTCTTACTATATATAGAAATTTATTGGATTTTAATTTTAAAAAAATGCGTATAACATTGAGTGGTGGTATACAACAGTTTACTGCATATATTTTGAAATATTGAAATCATCATCTTAATGAAGAGTTTGATGAGTGTAATCGTGATAATTATGAAAAACCGTTATAGAGACAGATTTAAAAGGATTACTTCCCCTATTGAGATGAATGGAAAAGCCAAAAATTGACCTTACAATATTTCCTATGGAAACAAAAGCTGTAAAAACTAATGCATATTTTCTACAAGGATGCTTTAAAATTTATTTGATAGTATCTCAGAAACACTTAACTCAGCATTGTTTAATAATACCTTAATCGATATATAATGCTTAGCTAAGGTATTAACTGTATTATTTGTAGTAAGCCTGCCCCTTTTGCCTTTTTTGATAACAAATAAAATACTGGAAGAGCAATATGCAAATTTAAAAATAAAACTTAAAATAAGAGCTAGTTCGCTTTTTCGTATAATTGTCAAAAGTGGAACAGATATCTTTTATGTCCCTTGGAAATTCAAAAATTAAGGATACAATTCTCTTCATTGTTCTTCATAAACTCGAAATTGATCGGACAGAAAATATAATTAAGTTCTCAATAACCAAAAGTTCAATTACACTACTAGACTACCATAACTTAAACAATTTTAACTTCACTTCTGAATAGTTTGATCAATAAACCTGATCATAAATAAAACAATTGACAAGCTGCTTTTAGTGAGGTCAGGTTTATTTTATCACATATTAATAGTCTGTCTATCTTGGCAGGATCATTCTAGTTGTGATAAGGGGTCATAGGTTATCATTTAAGGGTCATGAAGGTCAGGGATACAGGTGTAACCAGACGTCATGTTATCTTCAGATTTATTTTCAATGTGTGACACTAAACAACATATTTGGTGTCATGTGCAAGGTAATTTAGGTCTGCTCGTTCTTTTCAGAATATAGGGTATCGCCTAAAAAATTATGAGATATGCCATGATATAATTGAAAGGCTATATTTTTAATGTTCTGATTGGGCGATTGAAGACGCTATAAGCGCTATGAGATCAATACTCCTGAAACATTGTCTGCTATGATGACAGATTGATCAATTATATCATGATGTCTGCCATAAAAATTTGTAGTTGAGATTTTCAATTTCTAGGATATATATAAAACACTGTTAAAGAACTTTAGAAGTTAATAATTTATATCTGGCAGAAAAATGATCGATGAAAATCATGTAGATAAGAAATCTAATATGATAAATGAAAAAAAAAATCACCCTTGTTCTTGGAATTTATTATTACAATTTGGTATCTGATCTACTTCAAGAAAAGAATTTCATTTGAAAGGTTAACAAATGTTAAGAAAAACAATTTGGCAACACTGTGCATGTGCAGAAGAATAATTTGGCAACACTACATACTCTGTTAAATGGAAACTGCAACAGATGTATGCAAGGTTGGGAATGTTTGGAGTTTGAAATATCAACGTCATGCATTCATGAAAATGAGTTAAAGTTACCAAAATAAACTAAAAAATTTATAAAAATACCTATGTTTATACAATTAACAATGTTACTCAACCTATGTTTGTTTTGATTTTGTGTTTGGATAAATCTATCAAAAGTTCATTGTAGGCTATCTAAGAGAAATTGATGTATTGATATATGATATGCTACCTCCTTCACTGCTTCATTTCTATCTGCACAGTTATGAGAAAGTATCTGACATTTGTAAAAAAAAGTTGCAGAACAATATTGGACTCAATTGAAGAATTGCACCTTAAAGCTATATAATTGAATTATATAGTTTGCACGACTAGAATCTTGTCAGACCAACGATGATAGAAAATCTCCAGCCAGTAGTTTTGGGCTTATTTTCGTGTATGTACCTCAGAGATATCATACAACTGTTAAAGTTGGATTTGAGCACTATTGTCTTCTGCCAGTTGCTGCAAATGGCCAGATTGGAAGGTGTGACGTTTAAATACAAAAAGCCCTCCTGTAGTACTTTTCACATCAATCTTTTAACACTTCCATTGCTTTGCTTGGGACAAATCTCATTTGGTATTTTTAAGGTTAGGTATACTTCTATGCTATTGCACACCTGCTGAAAAAATAAACTGTTGGAACACTTTGTAAAATAAAACCAAGAAGTATAGTTCAAGATTGTCTTCCATTAGTTCAAATTACGTCTCCAAGGGCTAGTCTGACATTCCATTCATCAGTAAATGAAGGAAGAATTTACTTCATTATTATTTTCATTGGAAGTTATTCATCTTGAAAATACATCATCATCAGAAAGACCATAATAAAAGATTGGCCACGACCATAGCCTACCCTTCGACCTCCATTATAATGAAACCAAAGCCAGTGTAGTTATTGATCTCGAGCTCTTGCCTGACCAGAATGCTTCAGATTGACAGTTCTACGTGAGAATAAGGAGATTACACTACCATGTCACACAATTTAGAGAGCAAAGTTCTTCTATCATTGACATTCTAGCCTATCAATTCCTGATTATCCAGTTGTTAAAAGAACAAGTGCAGACGTGAATATTTATGATGTTGTCTGTTGTTTTTAATGAGCTTATCTGTTATCTTTTCATTACTTTGTTACAGAAGGTATTTGGGATCAGATAATATAACAAATCTACAAGAACACAGAGAAAACAGAACATGTCTTGTTTAAGGGATTGAAAAGAGATTTTCTTAACTTTTTAAACTTAGTGTATTCCCGACAGTGATAACATTGATTTGCATGATTCCAAAAACGACTGAAAATCGGAATGGTACAAATAGCTCTGTGTGTTCTTCATACTCATAAAATATTCATAGTTATCATCTTTCCAGTTCTTTCTCTGCCTAATTTTCAATTGATAAAACCTGCTGAAGAATTCCAAGATAATAAACGAATTTTGAATGGCCTATTGATTATTATCAAACACCATAATTATGTTTCTGTACAAAATGGATACTATTACTTCCATGATTACCTGTCTTCAAATGAGAAAATGATTACCTTGTTATTTTTCAATGATTATTATTTTCACGCAGTCGAGAAGCTAATAACAAGGGAATAAAAACAAGATATATGACAATAATCTAACTTTCTAATCTGGTATTTAAAGAGACCATGTCATCAACCAAAAAAATTACCATGATCAAGTTTTGGAAAAATAAGGTCAAGTACTGCCACTGTCAGAAAAGATCTGAAGATATCCAACTACCAAACAATTCAATTGATCTAGATCCAACAACCAACGACTACAACAACAACCATGACTACCACCAACTACTAAAACCAACTACTACGACTACAACCAACTACTACAACCAACTACCATGACCACCAACATTACCTAGTCTTTGAAGGGACAGATGTGCTATTTGGGTGTTCATTTGAGTCTTGAATATATGTAAATAGTCTTTAGAAGTACTAGAAAGTACAAAATTCACATAATATCTCGAACTAGGAATTTCTTTTCCTATTTCTGTAGATGTCTTTTCTATATATGGCAGTGTATCAAGAAAAGAGGACTGGTTTTTGTAACTGTCAAACACAGACAATTCTGGACAAACACAGATTTGAAGGCTCAAATTTCCATGGGTGAGCTGTGAACACTTTTACTGATTGGCTAAGCCAAAAAATTAGTTTCTGGGACTGAGGTATGATTGGTCAAAAAATTGGCGCATCTGTCCCTTTCAATATCAACATTTGCTGGAAGTGGACTTAAAGCAATTTCATGAACGAACCCAATATTGGTGGACCACCTTTCCATTTAATTAGATGATGCTATATTGACGTATCTTCCAGAAATTTGAATATGCCAATATTTTCCTGAAAATATGTATCAGGTATTCATACCTTAATCTTGCTTGGGAATGTCGCGTGAAATTTTTCGTGCTAACTCCCTATCGAACCAAAACTAAACTGAAAAGCTTTACATGGCAAGTCTGAAGGATAATGGTTTAAAATGAAGCAAATGCCTCACTTTAGAACTGACACCCGAACTTTAGATTGCCTTTTTTCAATTAGATACATCCAGACTCCCTTTTGCCTCATTTAAACTGGGATTGTACTACTGCCTTAACATCCTGCTTCAGTTCTTTAGTTGACAATCTTTCAATCTTATGTCTAGATCAACAGGTCCCTTTCTCTCAATCAATTTAATGATTTTCAACTGCAACATACATGCGTCATTTCATTTTTTTAAAAAGTTGTCTTAATCATAAACATAAACAACAGCTGTTGATAGAAATAAAAAAATTCAGAGATACAGCTGTGTTGTCAACAAATCAATAAGTATTAAGAGACTTATAGTGTGTTCAAATTGTTGTTACTGGCTTTAACAAGGTCACTACATAATATCTGGAGATTAGGTTAACAAAATTTCATGGATTCATGGAAGATCTTTCAGATTCCACAATCATATTAGAAATCCGATTTCAATTTAAAATCAAATTTATTTATATATTTTGTGGTTTGTTCAGATAAAAGTTCAAATACAAGGGACATGTCATTGATGTTTTGTTGTAAAGTGAGTTCATATCGGATATTCTGGAAAAAATACTACCATGCTGCATTGCCACCAGAATAGTTTTCTTGGGTATAAGAGTTGTTATTATTTGGTAGTAAAGAGTCCACCCCAAACTCTAATTTCAATTAACAAATGAGTAGAGGCAGCAACCACTAAAAAAGGGCAGGTTACGCCTTAAATGTTAGGTGTATTCAACTTTTATTAACCCTTTCGAAGTTTTTGCCAAGTTGGTTTTAGGGAAGCTCTTACATCATTTAAAATTTAAGAGATCTTTTCATTACCAGCATATATGTATAATTGATTTCCCTCAATTGAACAAAAAAAAGATATTTTATAAAGTTCAATTTCAACATTTTAGGTGCATTTTAGATTGAAAGCATTTCAGAGTGAGCACTTTTACACTTCTCCTCAATATTTCACATTATGAAAGTGCATTATTTAAGTTTTAGACATATAAGAGCAATATCAACATTCAAAGTACATTTTCAGATCAGATTTATCAGTGTGAGCACTTTTACTGACTTCCTGTATCCTCTTTAGAGTACAATATTAAATATTCTAGTTACTATTAGACTGAGTTAACTAAGCTTCTATTTTTGGTAATGGTTTAGTAATGAATTCTAGAGGGATATAAATTTATCTTTATTGTAACAAGTTATCCCCTGTATTGTAATATGATAGAACAGCTGACCATCAGTCTACTTCCTATATTAACATCAACCTAGAGCCCTGGCCATATATTTATGAAACGATCTTAGCAATAGGATGTCCTAGAATCAATGTTAGAAGATAAGAACCAGGACATTCTAGCGCTAAGATCCTTTTGAGAATACGTGGCCTGGTTCCCAGTCTGGGGTGTTTTCATCCCCTGTCAGTGTGGGACTAAGGTGTCAGGGTGTGGCCACATGCTGCAAATGTGGATGAATCAAATTTTTGGGTGTGAAAGGTCCATGTGATTGCTCCAGGGGTGTGAAGGCTGAAAAAGGTTGGGAACAATTGACCTAGAACATATTGCCCTGTACTTCTTGGTATCCTTAATCCAGGGAAAATTTCATATTACTGGTCTTCCTTAATAGATCTGAACAGGATCTTTATTTTCAATAGATGATAATAATGAGATCATTACATGTAAGAGATTATGACAAATAGGAGGCCTTTGCACAATACAAGGGAAGCTCTGTATATATAAGGGAGATCTTTGCATACTAGAAACCTGTTTGGGATTGTAAAGATGTTTTCTAAATTCAGTATGCGTATCAGGGACTATTCCAAATTTCAATCAGATGTCAGTGGTTCTAGCAATTGTACTAAAACTAAATGTTTTATGACGTCACCCCTGCAAATGTGATACTAGCAAATAGCATCATAAAACACTAAGTTTTAGTGGAATTTCGCAGATGTCTGATTGAAAATTGAAATGGTGCAAATTGGTGCTATCAGTGTCCCCTGATATGCATAAAAATTTATAAACCTCTTAACAGTTTCAATCAACAACAGGTCTTTCAAATAAGGATGTCCATATTGTATATTGTCATAATCAAAAAAAATGGTGTTGCTTTGAATCAATTTGTGGAAGGGGGCAAGTAGGGGCTACATTATTGTTAAGGGAGCATCACTGCAAAGCCAAGTCCC
Source organism: Lottia gigantea (assembly GCF_000327385.1). Taxonomy (NCBI): domain Eukaryota; kingdom Metazoa; phylum Mollusca; class Gastropoda; family Lottiidae; genus Lottia; species Lottia gigantea. The sequence continues at coordinate 1,360,133 of NW_008710245.1, forward strand.
TCTATAGAAAAATGACACTGATCATTCTGTAGCTAGACTTACAATAAAAAAAACTTTCAAAACACGAAGTAGACCTAATAATCTGTAAATCATGTTTTCCACTGCAATTGATCTCTTCTACATATATATCTGTCTATAACATTCATTCAACAAATTTAATTTAGAATGAACACAACACTTATATTTGTACTAAAAAGACTCAATTATCTTACAATTGAATGGCGGACTGTATTCAGGACAATACATACAGAACATAGACTCCTAGCTCTGTTGTTTGCAGCATGTTTTGTCAACAATTAAAGCTCATTTCATGTTTATGTGTGAAGCGAGTAAGAGACCATCACAAATTTTCTTAAGTCTACAGCAAATTGATCATTCAAATAATCAAAATCTTTTAATTTGAATTTTCATTGTGTGGAATTTAAGTGCATGCAAACCAGACCATTTCATGTAATGAGACCAATGTTCATGATGATTCTATCTAAGACCATTTACAGCCTAATCAGTAGAATGAGAGTTGCAATTCACAACTCAGTAGAATGAGAGTTGCAATTCACAACTCAGTAGAATGAGAGTTGCAATTCACAACTCAGTAGAATAAGAGTTGCAATTCACAACTCAGTAGAATAAGAGTTGCCAGTTGCAATTCACAACTCAGTAGAATGAGAGTTGCAATCCACAACTCAGTAGAATGAGAGTTGCCAGTTGCAATTCACAACTCAGTAGAATGAGAGTTGCAATCCACAACTCAGTAGAATAAGAGTTGCCAGTTGCAATTCACAACTCAGTAGAATGAGAGTTGCAATTCACAACTCAGTAGAATGTGAGTTGCCAGTTGCAATTCACAACTCAGTAGAATGAGAGTTGCAATTCACAACTCAGTAGAATGTGAGTTGCCAGTTGCAATTCACAACTCAGTAGAATGAGAGTTGCAATTCACAACTCAGTAGAATGAGAGTTGCCAGTTGCAATTCACAATTCAGTAGAATGTGAGTTGCCAGTTGCAATTCACAACTCAGTAGAATGAGAGTTGCAATTCACAACTCAGTAGAATGAGAGTTGCCAGTTGCAATTCACAACTCAGTAGAATGAGAGTTGCAATTCACAACTCCGTAGAATGATAGTTGCGTTTGACACTAAAAAATGCTTTTCTTCTTTGCAACCAACTGTTGATGGTGTGAGGGCCACATCATACACATTAAAATACCTGAAATTCCATTACGTTAGGTTGCTAGGTAGGGGTTTGCCTACTACTGTGCTATATGGAATGCATCAATGGATTAGTCTCTTTGATTGATGAGAATTGTCAGAAATATTAAATTGAGTATGGTGGACCTAAATAGCATCTGTATCCATTTGAACCTTTCCTAAAAACTTGACCAATATTACTTTAAAACCTGTTTGGAAAAAGCTAAATGTCAACATCTGCTGAATACTTTATACCTTGCCTAAAGGCTTGTTCAATATCATAAAATTCTATTTGAAAAAATTTGCTCAAATACTTAATTGTGAATCATAATGTCTTTCTAACCTTGACTAAGAGCTTGGCTAACATTATTACTCAATAGAATATTACATATTTTATAAAAATGCATCTTGTATCAAATTCTCAAAATATATTTCTAACCTTGCCTTAAGATTTTAGAATAGACCTCATTAGTAGAGTGATATTTTGCTAACTTGACAGCAAGTTGTGAAAATGTCTAATATTATTATTATTAACATTAAACTTACATCCTATAAAACATCATAACACTAATATCAAGTGTTTACATTTGTTACAGTGGATAAAACCCTGTCAAAACCAATGAAATATAACCTTTCAGAAAAAACACATAAGCTATATGAAATGAAACACTTTTTTCAGTTAATACAACAAGGTACAAAAGTCACTGAATTTAAATTAACTTTATATCCATTAGATACTTAAATTTTTGTCACACTTAATCTTAAAGGGACAGGTTTGCCATCCGTTTGACCAATTGTACCTTAGTCTCGGAAACATGCATGTTTTAGCTAAGCAAATCAGTGATTGTCTTCACAGTTCATCATCAAAATTTGAAAATAACTAAATTAAATTGAGTTTTACATCCTTATTTTCTGCACCATGTGGGCTAATGAAAACGGGCAACGCCATGCAGGTGCAATAAGGGAAATTTTGCCAGGGCAGCGGCATTAGCCTGCTCTTTTTCGATTTCCAACTGTTGAGGGATCTTTAAGCCTTCAAATCTGTGTGTACAGAATTATTTGCATTTGAAAGTTTAAGGTTCTTGCAGTTGGTAAGAGCATTGGTTTTTAACATCATTTGCTTAGTCATATAGAACAAATAATGGTTGCGGGTGCTAATCTTGGTCAGTGTGTTAATTTCAGATGACCCTGAATAAGACATCACTCATAATTCCAGTAGAGTCAGCTGTAAAAGGATACGAATAACCTAGGAAAAATCAGTGCCGAGGTTTAGCCATGGATTAGCTGGTGGAGAGGATCCTATAACCTAAGTTGTTATCTTTCTAAAATATAGTTGTTTCTTTGAAAGAAAACAAAGACAGGAGTCCTATCACAGTCAGATGTGACTGGACAAAAAAATAAACAATTGTTAATTTTCCTGGCAGGCTGATTGGAAAAACATCAGCAAAATAAAAAAACCTATTTTGTCCACTGGCCTTCATCTACAGACTTGGCCACAATTATATCTAAGATTTCAACCTAAATTACTTTTAAAGTTAAAACATGAAAAAGATCTTGTGGAATATTAAGTGGTTTAAATTAAGAGCTGTCTGAAGTATGGTTACTCAGATTACAAAGTTTATATTTTTTATACAAGGTTAAATTTCTTTAATGAATAATAGATTTTTAAAATTAGCATTAATTTCTGCTAAAGAAGAGGTGAAGGTCAAAATAATCCACATGCTGTTATGAAAAGCACAAAAATGTTTTTAAGTAACCAAGGTTTAAGTCAAACATATTATAGCTTTACACTTTTTTAGTCATTTCACTTGACTATAACTACAAAAACTTAAGACCTAAGAGGATTATATAGAAGTTTTTTAAGCTTTTTATGTGTATTGTGAACACTGATAGCATCGATTTTCACAATTTTCTCAATAACAACCTTATTGCAAATATATCACTAGTATCTTTCAGTGATGTCATTTAATGCTAGGACAGTTGCAATCATAGAACACTTAGTTTTAGTGGAATTGCAAGAGACATCTGACTGAAAATTGGAGCAAATCTATGCCATCAATATTCCCCACATACTTAATAAGTTCAGAAAATTTCTTCACAATATAAGTGTCACCTTAAGATCTCAAAATCCAAACATAAAGGTCTTGAAAATCACCCCTTTCAATGACATGATAAATAATATTATTAAACTCATTTAATAAATACTACTATTAAAAAGCAATTACAGTAACAAGTTCTCTTTATATCAATACTCTTCAGCTATTTAAAGTTATTGAATCAAGATGGCTACCTACAGGCTATGATTATTAATGATATACAAAAATAAAGTATTCAATCAATTCATTGTCTTATTCAAGCCAGACTACAATGGGGTATTATCAGTTTAAAATATTGTTTAGTATCTATTAGGTCAGATAAAGACTTCTTTCTTCTGCCCCGCCTACTATTTTCAAGTCTATTTCTTTTCATTGAGCATCTTAATGAATGCTGCAAACTGGTTATAATTCAAAATCACAGTCAACAAGATTGTTGGAAACCTTACATGAAGTCAATTGCTCGATCATGACAAACAAATGGTGGTTGTGAGATCTAATCTCGGTCAGCATGTGAATATCTGGAGAATCTTCAATAAGTCATCTTTCCAGTTGACTTAGCTGTGATGGGTACCAAAGAAGAATAAGCTAAGAGGTTTGCCCAAGGACCAGCTGGTAAAAAGGATCTTAAATGAACTTAGGTGGTTATGGTTGTAAGAAATAGTTGTTTCTATCATTCTTTCTTAGTATACATTTCTAAGTGTTTCATTCCATATTTCTACAACAAGTTTCTACTCTCATGTCAAATTATCAATGGACAACATACTTATTTCAATTGTGTCTTAACTAATTTTGACCCCATTAATCACGGGTAATTAATTTTAACCATCAATAGAAACATGTTAAAAGACAATACCAATCAATGTTTCTAAATGAAAATACCAGAAACTTGGGTATACAAAGCCTTCCTGGAACAGGGCGTTTCATTGGCTTAATATTCAAGCGTCCTTGAAGATCGAGGATTCATCATTGAATCTTGTCTCAAAGCTCCATATTATTCAATATCTGAATATGAAAACATATCTTTCAATGATGAAGTATTGCTATAAGGAGTTGAAGTGATTAAATACATTAGTAATATCTCACTTCTCATCATGTTAGTACCTATCAATCATCCTGTATTGTATTTACATCTTTACCATCTGCTGGCCAAAACATACACTCAAACCACTTCTACAGTTCAAGTTAACTTGAAAAATAAAATATCAGAGAGGCATCAGGTGTTCCAGAAAATATCTGTAAAAAGTGCCTCTTATTATTTATCAATAATACTGTATTGACATCTTTACCATCTGCTGGCCAAAACATACTCTCAAACCACTTCTACAGTTCAAGTTAACTTGAAAATAAAATATCAGAGAGGCATCAAGTGTTCCAGAAAATATCTGTAAAAAGTGCCTCTTATTATTTATCAATAATACTGTATTGGCATCTTTACCATCTGCTGGCCAAAACATACTCAAACCACTTCTAATTGACTTAGTTGTTCCAGAAAATATCTGTAAAAACTGCCTCTTCTGCCGTTAAGTTTTAGCTGAGATTAAATAACACAAAGGCATTAGGTGTTCCAAAAAATATTTATGAAACGTAATTCTTCAGAAGTCAAGTTAACCTGACTAGTGTAAAAAAAATTCCAAAAATATCAGAGAAAAGTGCCTCTTCAGAAATTAGGTTAAGTTGTTAAGAAATATCACAGAGACATTAGGTGTTCTGGTAAAATAAAGAAGTCAAGTTAAGCTGTCAAGAAAAATCAAAGTGGCACCAGGTGTTCCAGAAATTTCTATTGTATGTTATCTTTATACAATATCATACTTAATATTATGCAGAGGTCAGTATAGTACAGTTATAAGAGCCCTAGCTATTTGTTATATAGGTACAGGTAAATAGTGAAATCTGATCTATTAGGAATGTATGGAGTTATTTTCTATATTGACCTCTACAGTATGATAGGAGATAAGCTACATTAGCAACCAATGAATGGTAAAAATCATAGACATAGTCTGCTGGAATTACCAGATTGGTTGGTGATGCTATATTTGACTCCTCTCAGAGCTCATCTTGAGCTGTCAACACATGTTTCTGATATGTAATCCATCATCAAAACAACTAGTTGAAGATGGAGTTATCAATGTACCTAGCATGAAATGTAGTTTCATATCCTACATTTTTGTTCCTGATGCTATAGAATTGAGGCCAATGTATAAGCAAAGAAAATGCAGTCATTATCATATCCTCCAAATATTTCTTGGGAATTGACACTTGGGTGTTTTGCAGAAATGGAAAAATCAGAGGACAGAAGATGAATAGAAAAAGTATTTAAAAATAATGGTTGTATTCTCTTCTTCTATTTCTCATCTATGTGGCTGTGCCAATGGGGGTACAATGGTTTGCCCTTGTAGAAAATGGATTTTGCCCCCAATTGTACCCCAGTTCAGTTTCATATATATATTTTTTTGCCACAAAATTATGTGTAAGAATGCACCAAAACAATTTTTCATACATTTTCTCAAGTAAGGACCCACTGAGACACTCCATGGGAGGCTTGTGACTATGTGCTCCATAGAACTGTTGCATTCTGAATCTTCCCCCTATTTGTCCCTGAGTCTTGGCGAACTGGTGCTACAGATGTTAATGAACTGGCATGTCAACAATATTTAGTTCAATCTTGGTTCTAAAGTTTGTCCACTTAGAATAGATGTCAAGAGAATCAACATACCTTTCATTTGATATATTTATGATAATAAAGATGGCTTCCTTTTGACTTAAACTTGGCAAAAAGAGGAAGAAACATCAGGTAATAACAAGAAGAAGGAAACCACAATAAAAATGTATTGTTTTCTTTGTTCACTAGTAGTAATTCTAACAATCAAGACTCCTACTAAACTATCTACAAACATCACAATAAACAAAAAACACCAACATAATGACTTGTTAGAAACATAAAAATTCAAAATATAGTGTACATAACTGTCATAACTCCAGGTAGTTACAGAAATTGATTTTTCTCTTAAAGACGCTATCCCAGAAAAACTAAGAATATTATATAATGAATTTTTAATTTTGATTGATGTAGGCTACAATGGATTGCCCATCTTATTCTGGTCCTTAAAGAAAACCCCTCAATGTGCAGAACAGTGAATTTTGAACACTTACAAATTTTGTTAACATGCAAATCCTAATTTTCATACAGACTCACAAAGGACTCATAATTATATTTATAGTGAAGAAAAGATATCAATTAGCCTGGATATTTCATAAGAAGTGTTGATAATGTGCAATATCAAGATCTTAAACACATAATATCTTTAATGGAAAGCTGATTGCGGGGTCACGCTGCTTAAAAATAGAATTTGTTTTATCAAGGTGTCAAGGTTTGCCATACTTTTGACCAATCGTATCTTAGTCTCAGGAACAAAAATTTTAAACTAAGCTGGTCACTATAAGTGTCGAAATTTGAGCCTTCAAATCCATGTGTATGCAGAATTATACGTGTTTGAAAGTCTTTTCTTGATCTTAAGACTCTGTCATAGAAAGAAAAGACATATAAGCTTATAGTAATACAATGTGGAATTCTTAGTTTGACCTATTTTGAATGAATTTCAAGTACCATTTTCGTACATTTCTAGTATTTCTTAAGACTATTGACATATATTCAAGACTCAAATAAACCCTGAAAATTTGTTCAGCTTTGGGTGAATGTTCTGATGAAGTATAAATCATAATCTGTTCAAAATGAAGTGTAAACGTTATCAAGCTGTAGATTGTTTCTGCAAGTAATCAATTTCACAAGGTCAAGGTTGTTGCCAATACTCATTTTAAATATCAAGGTAGGTGTAAAACTTCGCTGCTGGCGTGCTGGTGTTAATGTCAATAACAGTGTTTTGAGTCAGAAAGAGTATCATCAACAAAGGAATTCTCACATATAAAGATTGTGTATCTCTGCAAAATGATTTTCAAGGTTTTAAAAACATAAATAAGACATTATTTGGGCTGGTTCCAAGTTTCCAATTCCAAAAAATTTCAAAGTTTTGTGTCAGAATTCTATCTTATGACACGCTTCCTGGCAATTCATCTATATAACACAAGATTATATAATATCTGTTGTATCTTTCATACTTGCATGTTTTAATTTTTATTAACTTGGCTTGATTTTGGAAAAAGGAGATAAAACATAAGCTTCTGTTTTTTAAAGTTTTATTATTTGACTCTGAATACTCACTGTTAAGGCATACACAAGCAAAAACATTACAGCTCTGACATTTTGGTTTGAGCTATTGAATTTTGATTACCTGATTTGAGACTACAACTTAATACAATGTAAACTTTTGAGCTCTGAAATTACATTACTGTTTAATAGTTTGCTAAACACATTTCATAATATAAGACTTAAAAATAAGACTTGAAGAGTAATACCACAGTTTTTTGAGAGCCTGAAGGCTACAAAGGTTCTGCAATATTGTATGCTGCCCAAGGAATGTGATGCCAAGATGATAAAGCCAGTAGCAAACTGGCATGAGCACTCTTTGAGAACACCTGATGCCTCATCATCCCTATTAACATCTGGTGTTTTAGATGAGCAAGCATGCCTGTGTCAGTAGTGAAACCTGTTACAGAATTTATCACCATAGTGTTCATATATAACTATTAATTACATGTATAAAATTTTCATCTATTACTAAAGGATATCCTGTTAACAGTTTATATAAATCGTCTTTTTCTTATAGTTGATCTCAACTAGTGATATATTCAATATCCTTCACACAATCCTATATTCTAAGTTAACAATGACATGAAAACTTTATTAAACTGCTGATATATACAACAAGACATCAGATCTATATCAAATATCGAAATCATGACAACTTCAATTCTTTTTAAAAAAGATCATTTAATGATGGCAGTCTCTGATTATTGACATCATTTTCTTTTAATCCACATAGCTAATATTATGAGCTGTTGCTGTCAGTAAGAGAATTGGAATCGGTACATGATGCCAATTTGGTTGGATACCTTCAACAAAAGGTGGCAGTAGGTCTAAGTCATCTTTTCACATTATTCCAGTTAACTCAGCTGTAAATAGATAGGGCTAATCTAAGCCAACAAGTTTGAAAAATAGCTTAAGTTGGTATGCTTGTAAAAAAAAAAATTAGTTGTTTCTTTTCAACCATACTACCGAGCTCCCATATTTTAAAAACTTATCTGAACCAAACTTAAACCAATTCAAAAATGATGAACAATTGATATACAAAACACTTGAGATAAACTACTTGAAAACCTCAGATTGGGAAGATCTAGGTCAGGAAAACAATGAAATTGAAGTAAATCTGTGAATGTGAGATCTACCAGCTTGTGTCTATAGTGAAGTAATAATGTCAATATTTAGTATAGAAACGTCACTAAGTTAAATAAAATCAGTTGTTCTAATTGGTGATAGATAAAGCTATGTAGATATCATGTTATATTTATCAACAAATTTTATATTAGTATAACTTATAAACTACCTAGTGTTTATTTATCATTAACTTTATATAATAAATATACTATTATATTTGTGTGGTACTTTATATTTATAAGATAATATATCTTCTAGACTTATAATAGTATATTTTATAATATACCTTGTGTATAATTATTAATGTTATACAATAAACACTGACATCTTGTGTCAAATCATATCACACCAACATCCTGTGAAATCAAACACAAGCATAGTGTGTCAAATTATCAAACACCAACATAGTGTGTGAAAGATGATGTGTCAAATCATAACATAGTTTGTCAAATCATCAAACAAAGATTGCGTGTCAAATCATCAAAACCAACATGATGTGTCAAATCATGATGATGCAGAATGTCATGTTTCCATTACCCTCAAACTGTTGAAACCTGTAGATCCAAACCAGTTCCCGAAAGAAATGTGGGGTATCAATTTTTGTACCTTCTTCTATCATGAACTATTTCAAAATGGTGGACTGGTGGTATTGACGTCTGTAGCATCTAAAAAAAAAATCTTCACCATCAATTATGCATACCCCTATGTTTGGCAAGCCCTCATTGGGTACAAAACATTGCATTATACCAGCTAAAAATACAGTATATCCATCAAAAATTGAAGGGCATGAAATAGAACATGAAATAGAAACACACATGTTGGTGTTTACCAGAATATTTAACAGTTTTCGATTCAATCACAGCAGGTTTCTAACTAAATGAATATCAAAGCAAGTAGAATGGAAGAGAAAGACCATTCATCATCCATTTGACATAAATCAATATATTGTAATACGCTTCCAACTAATCTCTACAAGAAATACATATTAAGCTAGAAAATACTCCATGAGATAGAGCTTAGTGTATTGAAGATAAAGCCAGTAACAATTGGTAAACTGACAGTACCTACCCTAACAGTAATCTCTAAGTCAAGGCTTTTCCACACCTATCATGAAAATTCACTTGTGCATGGAAATATAATATCTCCTTGAGGTAAATGCTAATAATCTGATTCCAAATTACAGTGCTTTAGAGCGTAAGCCCAGCATCTAGTGGACTGCAGCACAGTGAGCTAGGGAACTAGAATGCTAACATCGACCATATGGTTATAGGTTCCAATCTCTTTCGGCATGAGAAAGTCTGGCGATCTTGAATAAGTCATTTTTTCTCATTTCTACACTCAGCTCAGCTGTAAATGGGTAACAGATTCATGGTATGTGGTTTAGCCAAGGATCAGCTGGTAGAATAGATCACTGAAAACCTGAGTCCTTCCTTGTAAAATAAGTCATTTCTTTCAATATTTCCTTTTTTAACTTTCATGGAAACCTTATGGGCAAATCTCCTTGTCATTAGCTTCAACCTAGCTGTAAATAGGCACAAACAATCCTGGAAAGGTCAATGTCAAAAGGTTTGATCAAAGATCAGCTGGTGTACTTGTAAGATTGGGTTTGCTAAACCAGCAATGGGACCTGAAACCTATCAGAGGATCCAAACAAAATAGGTTTTGTAGCAGGTATTAAGAAGGTCTGTGATAAATATGATGGTTATTAGATCTATCAATCAGATTTAATTAGATTAGAAATAATATTAATATAGTCTGACAAGATATTGATATTATAGCAACTTTATACCATATTGATACTTAGACTAATTATAACTTTATTTATAGAGAGCTCTTTTCCAAATACAATAGATTCCTATGTTGTTTGTTTGATTGAGATGAAAGAAGCAAAACTTTTTTGACTACACACACTTAGGTTCCTTGACTTTTGAGAAATATGTGGGCGCATGATGCGGTAGCCTATTGAAAAAAATTGCATTTTAAAAGAACTGATAGCAAGTCTAAAATTTGATACAAGGTTTGAGTTTCACTGAGCAGTTTTGTTTCTTGGTCTACTAGATCCTGTCCTATTCGGCTTGCTTTTGGATATGATCTACATGACTTCCAGATCAACAAGGCAACAACTAGTTAGTGAAGCAAAGATGTTTATGCATCTTACAGAACAATAGAGAACCTCCATACTATGTCCATAACACTTATAAGTAGTTTAGGATGTAGTGAACCAAAGAATAATTTAGGTAGTTCTGGTTGAAATAGTTTCAGTGTCTTTTTATGGTACCTCACAAATAATGGACTGCTTGTTAGTATGTTTATAAAATCCCAGGATATGCATATATATCTTGCTTGACTATACATCTGATTTTATACGAACATATCTGAAAATCTTAAATTCTTTTATGATTTTAACTTGGCCATTGTCACTGTGAATTGATTTTTATTTTAGATTAATGATCGGAACTGAAGTATTGGTTTTATTCATTGTTCACCTAGGGAATAGTTGATGGTAGGAAACAGGTTTTTCTTATTGATTAGAGTTGAATGTTATTAGAGTGAATCAAAGAAAAATTAATTAATTATAGAAGGAAGACTATAAGTGCTTAACTTAAACATAATTTAAATGATTTAATATATTAAAGTACAGGTATACTATGCATCCTCACCAGTCAATATGAAAAATCTATGGTTTTCTTTTTGAGCCAAATTTGCCTTTTTCAATAAAGAGTTTCTAGTTATTTCTTTGGGTGAGACAAAAAATTTATGTCCTTTTTGCTATTACTGGTTGTGTATGTCCCAAGATTTATCTACAATTGGATAGTGAAAAGTGGTAGAAGATTCCTGTCGCCCTTCATTGCACACTTCTAAATAATACCCAGCTAAATGAGCCTAATGGCTCAGTGTACATGGCACTTTCTCAGCTTGGACTTCCCACTTCCAATCTCTACCTAGCTGAAATATAATTTCAGATTCTGTATTTCCTGCTGTCCATTGTTTGTTATGAGAATTGTGGGGTTAAATTAACATAGCAACAATGTTCAGCTGTTTACAGGAAATATTGGTACACTGAAGCTCTGTGTGTGGGGTTACAGTTCCAAGCATGATTAAATTTACAGCTAGAACTTTATTACAAAAGCATTTGAATTATTGGCTATGTCTTAATAAAAGTTTCCTTGCTATTGGTTTTGTTTATATTGAAAAGTAGAATATATAACTCCATTTCACTTCATTTGATCAAAACATAATGAATTTCAGCCATACAGTTTAATAAGGTCAGACACTAATTAAATGAGAAATATATTGAAGGAAGCTTTGTTAATTAATAACCTTAATTAACTCTGTATTTACTACACTAGTAAGGTTCAGATCTGGTTTATATTCTATTATACCAACTAGAATGGTGCCAGAAAGACTACTTTTTAAAAACATAGAGAAAGTTGTACTTAAAACAACACGTTACAGTACATTTGGCACATTTGTATTCTTTCAGGTGCATTAAGTGTTGTGAGAATAAAAAATCTCTAGAGCATGGGTACCAGATCACAAAGACTTGTAAATCAGGTTTGCTTGATGGAATTTAAAAACTGGAACAAAATATGCATTGCACTAGGTCTTTGGTTGTTTTTTTTTGCTTTCCCTAATTGAGTTGTTGTTAAATAGACACCAACAAGTCAGTCAAACAGTTCGAATTTCTAAACTCTGAATTAGCCATTTCACTTTCTTCAACAGAATGGTCTAGACTCTAGATGCATAGTAGGATCTGTATCTAGATCAGTAAACTATCTATATCTGGTTCCAGTTAGACCTTGGTGACATTTTGGACTGATGGTCAGATGGTGACAGAGCTGTAACTTTGTGTCTTGAAATGCAATAAGCACTAAATCCTAAAATCCTATGATTGATCTAATAAAAGACGCTTCAAGATTGGTTACATTATACCCACATAATTTAACAAAATCATTAGCATCTATCACTACTGCCTATAATAGTTACTGCAATGACTGCATCTTAAAAGATTGACAATTTGGTTTTAAAAGATCTGGGGTCTGAACCATTCCTGAAGCTGATGATCATGATATAATCAGATGCAGTAGAGCTGGGGTGGTGAGGGGTAGCTTAGACTCCTTTATTTTAAAATATAATATGCACAAGACTCAGTAACAAGATTTGTAAGATGGAAAACATGGGTGTCAAAAGATCTGAAATCTTTCCATCTGATCATCAACTCTGACTCTCCGGGGTGACTTGGCTTCCCCATTTATCAAACTCATGTAGCACCCACTATGTGTCCCTACCCTAATCAAAAATACATTGTAACCTTCAAGATATTTTATAGGCTCCACTGCGTCTGTATAAAATATGATGTTCCTGTAAACAAGTCTGTTGTTTAAATTGATCAGCCATCACAGACGTGATAGACTCAGTAAATGATAAAAGATTAAAACAATATATACTGAATGAATTTGTGCCAATCTTGGTGTCTCTTGGGACTTCCATCCTAGTCAGTAAATATTCTATCGTGATTATATTTTTTTCTATTGTACATGATTTATCAGAGAACATTGCGATACTAACCATCAACAGTCATCATCATTGCAAGATGATTAAGAGACTAACATTATTTCAAGTTGGCGTCATAATCTTTTTGACGGGTGCATAAGGCTAGTATCCATGGAAATAGTTTAACAATTTCACATAAGGGTGTCAAATATGAGTGTCATTGCAAGTTTGATTAATAGATTTAAATTATTTTACATTAGCATCTTGATCTGGCCATCCACTGAACTTGGCGATGACCAAAATCTCATACCATGAAATCTAGAATTTGTTTACCCAAGGGAGCAAACAATATTGGTGCCACATGTGAAGCAGGATTTGCTTACTCCTTCTGGAACAACACTTGGCATCAATCTCTAATGGTTATCAGTTGCACATGTGCAGCATGCTTTACACTTTCAAGAGTATCAAGGAACTACATAACTCATGATTACATTCCAGAATTTGGTTAACTGTAGAATTGTTAGCTTTTGAACTTTGAACTTATTGAACCTTCTTTTAGATTTGTATTGGGAACAGTATAAGTTGTGTATGTGGGTTTTTTCCATATGTTTATGTGTTTTGTGTTTATGTGTTTTCTATATGATATATTATGAGACCAGAAGAATAGATCTGATGTTTAATGTACCAGCTAGAACGGTAGCCATATTGATTTTACAATTAAAACCTTCAAGATTATGTGAGAAAGTTTGTTTTATTTCAACAACAGTTGTTAATTTTCTCATCACATGTTTCAACTTCAACAACATTTTGTTTTATTTATATCATGGCAAATCTCTATATATTGTTTAGAAGATTCTATGCATATCTTTACCCAATTCCTCACTAAGTCAGTGATGCAGGTCAGAGGGGATGACCTAGAAAATGTGTTGAGTAATGATAAGTGTATGAGGCATGCTGACGTCCATTTATTAATATCTTAATGGTCAGAATCAGGCAAAAAGGTTGAGCTAAGTTCAAGTATTTTTGGATTTTGATGGCATCAAATACAGGATTTCTTTCACTAAGATGCTACAACTGTGCCAGTAGTTGGGATAGGTCATCAAACCAAGGTCCATGTGCTACAGTATGTGCAGGTTACTCTTTCACTTGGACATCGAAAAAACCTAGCTTCATGTCTTAGTCTGAGCATAATTATCTTCATTGCACACTGCATGATGTTGCTCAACACCATAAGCATAATAAATGGAAAGAAAATAGGATGTGGACCATTCAGTTTCACATACTGAGAAAAAGATGTTCTTAATTGATTATGAACACTTGATTCAAAACCATCACCTGATTCCACTCTGCATTTGGACTATCAACAGGGATCACTTTAGGCAAATCATAAATAGCTGAGATATTCTTTATAGGAAATGCAAAAAAAGGCCTGATTACATTTCTTTACTGTATCAACTAATATTAACATGGCTTCTTTAAATATAAACTGTATCAAGGTATATTTTCTATGTCAATATATAAATCTCAATTTTAATGTTCTTTATTTATAGTTAAAAATCAAATTTGTTTAAAGAGGCACTTGAGACTTAAAGATTTTGACCTATATTCAACTAATGAATAATTGCGCTATAAGAATTTGATCAATTTTATAGAATTGTTTGACTCTCAAGAGATCTTGTGAATGCCAGAAGATGCTTCAAAACTCACAGATTGTTGAGAATCTCAAAGGATGTTAAGCAAGTTTCTAAAATCCTATCTTAAAAGAATTCAGAATCTTTTTCCAGTAAGCAATCAGAAAAGTCTTTTTCAATACATGTGTGTGTATGTATTGAATGTCATGGGCTGTTATGAATGTCAAGTAATTTTGTGAATCTTAATTCTAAAAGTGATGATGATCTTGCTCTAGTAATGTTATGGATCTCTTCCGATTCTAGAAACTCATCAGATGTTGTGTATCACATATGGATGGTGTGAATGTCAAAGGATGTCCCATATTTGTTGGGATATTGAGAATGTCATGACATGATTTTGCTTATAGTCTGTTTTGAATCACTTTAGATGTTGTTAAGATCGTGAGGTTTTATGAATGTCATGGAGTCCTATGAATGTCATGTAATGTGTTAATGTCTGAATGTCATGGGATGTTGTGAATGAGATGCTATGAATGTCATGCAATGCCTTTAGATGCTTTAAATCCTTTCACAAATGGCAAAACTTCCAGCAAGAGGTCATCATTACAAAAGATGTTGTGTTGGTGAACGTTATGGGATGTTGTGACTGGGATGTTGTCGTTGTTGTGAATGTAATGCTGTGAATGTTATGCAATGCTTTAAGATGCTGTAAATTTTATCACAAATGGCAAAACTTCCAGAGGTCTTCATTACAAAATTAAGATGAAGAAAACTCTGATTTACAAAGTCTATTTTAAATAATAAATAAAAGTCAACAAAATTCAAAATGTTTATTTTCCACTCTGTACGTACAGTTCACCAAATAATTCTGTATTTCATAAGTATACTGCTCTATATGTATATTATAAGTATATATTATCATATTACTTTATTGATGTTTGTATTGTCTCAAGTTTCCCATTTAGAAAAAACTTAATCCTGTTGTCATATGTATACTATAATTATGTATAATTCATTGTATATGGTAGGATTTGATTTATATTGACTGTGGTTCCTAAACTTTTTAAACTCTCTGTATCCTCTGGCAAATTTTGATGCTGCTGTAAACTCCTCTTCCACTACAAGCGTGGTTAAAAGAATCAATATCTGAATTCAAACCATCAATTAATTGCTCAGCAATGACAACAACCAATTGGGTATTTTATGACCACAGTGCGAACCAGAGAGTTGAACTGACCTCAATGACATACAAAGTACTAACTTAGAGGGTGCCCATGGTCTAGTCAAAATAAAGTGCATTTCACTGCTGTGGTTCTGAGTTGAACTAATATGGTAGATGAACCCCTTCAACCTTATATTATTCAAATATGTAATTTTTCATACAATATCTGAATCTTCTTCACAATATCTGAATTTCCCCAACAATATCTGAATTCTCCTGACAATTTTCTTCACACTGTCTGAATTTCCTTACAAATGTCTTGTCAGATTTGTTCATTTTGTTGACTATCAGAGACGTGGTTATGACTTGACAAAGCACTTTGTATCATTGGTCTGCAAACATCCATTAATGATATTAAACTGTGTATTAAAGTATCAAACATTGATTGACAAGTAAGTACTTATTTAATATGTCAAAAGCTTGTCAAGTATTTTTGACAACTTAGTTTCCTGTGTACAGCATTGGAAAATCATTAGCAGGATTATGAAGAAGTATTTAATGGACTTGTGTGGTAGTTTGTGTTGATATAGTGAAAGTTCAACATGTAACAATAGTGAATGCCTAGGAAGCTAGACCTTAGATAGAATGCTATCATAGAAATGGTTAATGGCATCATTAAAAGAATCTTTAATCAACACAATTTACTGACATGAGCTATTGATTTCTTTTCCTTTTATCTTTTTAATGTGAGTTTGAGATTTTCTTTCAATTATCTTTTTGTCTGATACAATTCTAATAGTCCATTAAATGTAACTAAAACTAAAGAAATGGACGACTGGTTTTTATTGAATGAATCGAAATTTGTCAACAAGTTATTAAAATATTTTATAGTCTATTCTGATTTTCCCAGATTTTTTTTTCTTTTGCAGACAATATTTGAAGGCTAAAATCTTTCAATTCAAAGAGGGACAATAATCTGGACTATTTATTTCTGAACTGCATCCATTGGAACTATATATTCTGTGGATTTTGGGGCCATTAACTGTTTTAGTTCGAATTGTTAACCAGAGATCTTTACAAATGTGATAAGCACTACTTGGAGAACAAAATAAAAAATGTCATACCTTCGTAGTATATTTTTCTTAAACCATAAATTTGAAGCCCTACACTTGTAATCTAATCATATATGATGAATTGCAATTGATGAAACAAAAATGAAAATGAAGTCATACCTGTACAGTGACTGTCATATTTTCTTTACCAAAAATGGAATTTGGAAATTTACGACATCCAAGTGTCTAATAAGAATCGGGTTTCGACTTCAAAGATCTATGTAAGTCTAATGCTTCTCTACATGTATTTAAATGACTATGTTAGGTTTTATTTGTGTCTTTTTGGTAATCGATATTCTAATTTGAAACTTGTGTCATATGCTATAAACAAACTGTATGCTTGAATGACATTGACAAGGGCAAACTGTTTAATTTCCCGCCAAAATGACACACGTGGCCAATTAACGCCGAAGTCAGACGGGAGTTATTCAGTTCATTTGAAGTTAGAGACGACCTCGTAGTATGGAAGAAATATTAACTTCCTGGAGGGCTCTTTGAACTTATCAGAAACAATTTTCAAGGCCCAGCAGCATTTAAGATTTAAATGTATCAAACATGAAGCTAATTTCTCTACATCACGCATTTCGAGGCGTCATGGCGTGTCAATTTAGTAGCAGACGACAAATAAATAAAAAGGAATATCGATTCGTAAAATTCACCATAAGACATCTTTAAACCAATCTTTTTTATTTTAAATAGGTTTGAATATGGGGGTTAAAATGGCAAAACATCTGTCAGTTATGCGGATAAAATATCAGATATCCTTTTGGAATTTATGCAGCAGATAATAATCGAGTCTTAAAGCATTTTCCACCCAAATAGATTAAGGACAGACACACGTCATGGTGTCATCAATCTTGACGGAAGAGGTCAGAATTACGCATTACCAAGCTGACCACAATAGAAGCACCGTCGGGATCTATCGATCCGGAATAGACAGAGAGAAACAAAGAAGACATTTGAGTATACTAACCATTTATTTCAAGTTGACTAAATAATTTTGAACAGGTTCTATTTACAGATACCGACCTTCTCTATTCTGGTGTGGAGAAATTAACACATTACGAGGCTTGAGTAGCAGACGATACGTGAATAGCCATACACCAAAGTGTGAACTTGTAAATAATTCCCTCACTACGATCGAATTTCTCTTAAGGGTGTATCCTATACACACTGTTTTCTATTAACTACAAACGAATTCAGTCCAAAACGAAGTCCTACATCCATTGAGCGAATCACTAGATCAAATATTACATAGGCCCAATATCACATTACGCGCTTTTTTTCAATTAATGAAACTGATAATATCGACACCAGTGAGAAACTTATCTAACAATTTTCACTCGAAATTAGTTTAGTTTCTCAAATCTTATCGTCTAAACACTGAAGTTCAAGAATCTCATTCTAGTCTAAACATCTGCTCTCCATTATGGCACTGGCCGTTTCTGGCCATTCCAGAATTCCTTCATATACTGTACACTATCTTCTTCTGTATATAATCCACCGTTATAGCCGAGTTAATAGTCCATTAGAAACTTATAGAAACTCTCCTCGATATCGCAATGAGTTGAAAGGGGTGGGGGGATGCAAAACAAAGCACTGGGGGAGAAGATTGGCATTAAGGAATCAAGGAATCGGGGATTTTTTTTTTCTCTCTAGATTTTTACATTAAAAACATAACTCTTTTAGAAAAAAAAATCTTTCGAACAACCCCAAATATCCCCAGGTTTGAGACTGAAGTGCTACGACGTACATGCAATTCTATGACATCGAGGTAATAGGGGGAAGTGGGGGTAGGGCGGAACATAGGGATGCGCTTAGTCTTAGACTACGTAAGATTAAGCGCTAAGTATAAAAGGTAAGTACCATAATATATAAACAGTTAACATTACAATAAGGAATTATAAAAATAAATAATGAAAAATGAAAGGTTAAATGAGGAAAAGGAATTAAGTGATAAAAACATACCTGGGTAACTAGCAAAGGGTATCTGGGCTAATATAGAGCAGGCACAGACACAATCGGGATCGAAGGATGTTTTGAATAAAAGTAGGAGAGGATAGAGCGATCGAGTAGAGTCAGTGGCGCGGCACCCAATATGATCTGGACACATGCGCTGAAGACATATCGATTTCTTGTGTATTCCTACGCCAAAATAAAATCTATATTTCTGGAATCTGAGATTGCCAGCCTATAGAATTTTACAGAGAGACCATATTCAAACTTTCCTAAATGTGGACACCATTTTATTTTCTCACATAACATTTTGTCAGCGAAAAACATAATATTTCATCAAGAACTATATTCAGGTCAAAGTTCATAACGGGATCACATGACTGGCAGTGAATGTGGATGAAAGATAACGATATACTCTGAATTCATAAACGAAATCGACCTTCAATACTCTCATATGTCATGTCATTCGAGTAACTTGGTATGGATTTTGCCGAGGTATACAATTCAAATATCGAAGACATCAGATCAAGTGAATTTCCAAGTCTTGGAGGTAATGTTCCAACTTGTATATATCAATTACTCAACGATAGTTGTATATGAGCGCTGACCTAATTAACGGTAAATCCCGTTTTACTAGCAGACGATATTTTGGACCAACCAATGAAAGAGTGCATATGTATTTACAAGTCTAAAAGCGTTTGGCACAGCCATGGGTTAAAAGTTCTGTTGTTTAACTTACAACTTTTACGTTTTTCCAACAAACATGTACTAATAACAACAATACATTTATCTGCATTTGATGAAAATGAACATGAAAAGTTGAAAAACTCAAATCAAAACATCCAGATCGAGAAATGACCTTGACTGCATGACTTCAAGGTCAAACAAACATTATAAACTATATAATATGCAGTATATATCCGTGTGTATTTTGGTATGAGTGTAGTGCACGATTTAATTCTTGCGGAAGCATATTAAGCTTTTCACTCATACATAAATCCAGGTTCTACCGGTAGAGTACTATTCTTTTCCAATAATTCAAAAAAGTTCAACAATATACCTGTTTCAGATACGATTAATTCAAATTTGCTATTGCTAACTATTTTTACACTAGCGTATACTTGTTTTATCATATGGGCACACATTCTGAACATATTGGTTACTAGTAACCCCTAAAGATATCTAAGGTTTAATTCTCCCCAAAAACATCTTCAAAAAATTGATTTGATATGGTGCATTCTGACGCATTTATTTAGGGGCGAAAACGTTTAAGTTGATGGGTATACCATATGCATATAAATGTAGCACGACAGTACAAAGAGTGGGAACCAGTGCTGTATATAATTAATCATAATTTGAAATGAGTCTGTGAGTTGTTCTCAACACTACTCAGTTTAATTAACCAAGATTTGAAATGAGTCTGTGAGTTGTTCTCAACACTACTCAGTTTAATGAACCAAGATTTGAAATGAGTCTGTGAGTTGCTCTCAACACTACTCAGTTTAATGAACCAAGATTTGAAATGAGTCTGTGAGTTGTTCTGAACACTACTCAGTTTAATTAATCAAGATTTGAAATGAGTCTGAGTTGTTCTCAACACTACTCAGTTTAATTAAGCAAGATTTGAAATGAGTCTGTGAGTTGTTCTGAACACTACTCAGTTTAATTAACCAAGGTTTGAAATTAGTCAGTGAGTTGTTCTCATCACTACTCAGTTGTTCTGAACACTACTCAGTTTAATTAACCAAGGTTTGAAATTAGTCAGTGAGTTGTTCTCATAACTTCTCAGTTCTGAACACTACTCAGTTTAATTAAGCAAGATTTGAAATGAGTCTGTGAGTTGTTCTGAACACTACTCAGTTTAATTAACCAAGGTTTGAAATTAGTCAGTGAGTTGTTCTCATCAGTACTCAGTTGTTCTGAACACTACTCAGTTTAATTAACCAAGGTTTGAAATTAGTCAGTGAGTTTTTCTCATCACTACTCAGTTGTTCTGAACACTACTCAGTTTAATTAACCAAGGTTTGAAATTAGTCAGTGAGTTGTTCTCATAACTTCTCAGTTCTGAACACTACTCAGTTTAATTAAGCAAGATTTGAAATTAGTTAGTGAGTTATTATTAGTGGCAAATTGATAATATAGGTGTCCCCAATACACATTAAAGATTTAGAAAACCTCTTTATAATCCCTTTAAGTTAAACTTTCTCTGGGTGGATTGATTTCATGCCCCTAGCTTCAACTGTTAAATCAAACTAATGGTAGATAAAAATAATTGTTTCATCATATGGTTTCCAATAGTTGTTGTACTTTGATTTTGTATTATGCGTTCACACTTTTTATAGTAACCTTCATACATTATGAATATCTATAGAGGGGGAATATAATTATATCTTTATGTTGACCAATACACTTGAACTGGACACCAACATTCAACTTTGACCTGACTCTAATCTATATTGTCACTTATCAATGAACAAACAGATGAAGAACATGGAATGAAAACACACTAAAACTCCGTGGACACACTAGAGCAATGTTTGTATTGAGATAAGCACAGCATGCTAAGACTGTCTAAATAAGGGGTAATTTTCTCATAAACACAGAAAGTCTCCTAGAATTCACTCTGTCAATACCATCACATGCACTTAATCTTCAGTAAAATCATTACCTTCTTTGGGTAAACAATGGTCTTTCATCTTTATACATCAAGTGAACTGATTTCATGTAATAGTTGATCAAGTTTGTATACAATTTGGCTTAAAACTTAAAGGGATATCATCGTCTGAACACTTTTCAGAATTGCAATCTGACATCTGGATCAACTACAATTTAAGGAATAATTAACATAGTTTCTCCTAACCTTTTATTTAATATTTGGCAAACCCTACACTTGATTTTCTTTTTTGAATGGGTAGCTTAAACTGAGCTCTATCAAGAAGAACACCAAGATGACTTCATTTCTTAAGTTTGAGGTCAAGTCAAATATTTGCATATACATAGCCAATATGAATTGCAGCTTTTTATGTCAGTACATTTGGAAGAAAGCTGATTTTTTCAAATGATAATTTTGAAACAATTAAGAACATCTTTGATGAAATGCTCAAAATAGAAGCAACAAGTATTCTCAGGACACATTCCAACTTGTTAGAAATCATTTTTTTAATACCTTTAAAACTCCATCATTATGATTATGTCACAAAAACAGCACCTTAGTTATTTGAGCTACACCCCTCTTCTAAATCAGGAAATTGGAAACTTGATTAAACTTAAAGCTTAAGTTTCTTATTTAAACACAAAAGTGTTAAATACTTAATCTGTTTATCTTGGCCAGGCTTAGAGTTTGGAGGAAACCATAACAGTTTATGTATGGTCATTCTAGTCATTTGTCTTGTTTGATTTAATGATAATGTTAATAGCACCTCGAAAGGATTAAACGTGAGAATGAATATTCGTATCTTATTAACATGGAAAATAACCGGTACAAATTTGCTCCTTCTCATATCAGTCAGTGATGATGCATATTATTGTAACATTATCTATTATGTCTGCTAAATACAATTTCCTTTTTCTCGTGGCTCATTAAGACAATGGACAATTTATGAGACTATAAAACTAATGTCTGGAACTAGCTTTACCTCATCTTCACAATGTCAAGTTATTATAAACTTCGTACTTATATCTAATAGTCACCTTTTTTGTATTATGGAAGTTTGTAAATGAAGTGATTTGATTGGATTGTGTGTTAGAGAATTCAGCTAATCAGAGGCCTCGATGGTAATTCTACAGCCTTTCTGTCAAAGGCTCTGTATTGGTTGGCATGTATTCCGTGAATCATGCAGTGGCGGCACCACAACGCCCAATTGTACCCCCACTTTATTTTCAACAAATCTAAATGTCTACCTTTTTTCTCCAAAATACATGTGAGAATGCACAAAATCAATTCATTTTTTCTAAAATTTTCATCAGAGATCCCTCTCAGATGCTCTATGAAAGGCTTGCAGCTATGTCGCCACCACGGAGTAGCTGAAAGTTGTAATAGCTTGACACTGTAAAGATGGCTTTACACCTTTCTTCATTGTTCCATTCACCCATTTCAGGTCCAAATTATATGTGTCCAAGTTTAAACCTATATACTCTATTATCTCTGATCACCTGATAGCAAAGTGTGATTGTGTTGTTAACCTTGCTTTAGAGAGTCTCTGATCCCCTGATAGCAAAGTGTGATTGTGTTGTTAACCTTGCTTTAAAAAGTCTCTGGTCTCCTGATAGCAAAGTGTGATTGTGTTGTTAACCCTGCTTTAGAAAGTCTCTGGTCTCCTGATAGCAAAGTGTGATTGTGTTGTTAACCCTGCTTTAGAAAGTCTCTGGTCTCCTGATAGCAAAGTGTGATTGTGTTGTTAACCTTGCTTTAAAAAGTCTCTGGTCTCCTGATAGCAAAGTGTGATTGTGTTGTTAACCCTGCTTTAGAAAGTCTCTGGTCTCCTGATAGCAAAGTGTGATTGTGTTGTTAACCTTGCTTTAGAAAGTCTCTGATCACTCTGTTTAACCCTGCTTGAGTTAGTTTCTGATCACCTGCTTGAGAGAGTCTACAAGGCTCAATGCATTCAAACTTGCGCGTGTCACATTTTCATCGTAAAAAATTATTAATTAATATAAAAGCATAAATGATGATTATTGATGACTTGGCTGAAAGAAATATTGATTGGATAGTGGTCTTTAATCTGAAATAATTGTAGTCTTAACCATTCTACGTAAGCCTTTTGTGCTCTTTTCAAAAAGACATTATGGTCTATACGAGGCGTATTAACTAAGTAAACATTAACAATAATCGTTCTGTCTGACGGAAAGCTATTTCCGATAATTTGAAAGAAAAGTAGAAAGTCTGTGATATTTATCATAATGTCTCCGTTTGGTGATCCATCTTTTAAGTACACTATAGTGTCTTCCGAGAAGGTTAAGTCAGGTACCAATATAGGAATCAAGTAGACAGACAACCATGATTAATGGCGCTAAGTGTTGTCCGGAAACAGTCCTGACAAGAATTAGTCCAAGTGTTTATAATTACAATAACAGTTGGTGATTAGATTAAGGAAAAGTCTTAGTAAATACTGTTGATGTCAGTAAGCTGATGTTTTCTACCTCCAAAGTGAAGAGCTGATAATTAACCATCTGGAGCAGCTTATATTTTGATCCTTCCTTGTAGAACACCACATAAATGATAGACACAATTGAGTATAGCACAAAAGCATTTGACATGGAGTGAAATTGTAAATTGACGTTTGAATAATTTGTCAAATTAGAATTTTTAATTCAAAGGCAATGGGTTTTATACATGGACCTGGTAGGGAAGATATCTATGGGTAAAATATTTTTGGACCTCTCTTAAATATGCTGTAGTCTTTGAATGTATTACTGTCTTCATTAGCCCACATGATTCAGAAAAGTAGGACGTAAAACTCCATTCATTTCATTTCAATTTGTATATACTAGTACTGATGCCTCCTGTATGAAAATGAATTAAACTAGGTCATTTATATTCTGTTAATTTTAGAACAGATGTGAATTTAGGTTGGCTGAAACATTCAAAATATCCAGAGCTTTCAGATAAGATATTTTCTCACCTGTGAACAAGATCTGTGATGGTTTAAAACAAATTTTCAGTGGTGATAGTTCTTATTAATTGTAATATTGTCAAATTTTACATACCACAATGATATTGTTGGAAATGCTGAATATTACATGCTACTGCTTTACATGACGTCATTTGCTGCTTGGTTACGTTGAGCAAATGGTGGCTGAGGGTTCCGATCTCGATCGTTGTGAAAGTCTTATCATCTTAATCCTTAAGCGACATTTAGGGGTAGAGATCACATTAAATAACGGAACACAATTTTATGGTATAATACTCCTTTTTATTACACACGATGTTTCAACAATCTACATTGTCATCTTCAATGTAGATTGTTGAAACGTCGTGTGTAATAAAACTAAGGAGTATTATACCATAAAATTGTGTTCCGTTATTTAATCTTATCATTATCTTGAATAAGTCATTTTCATTCATAATTCTGGTCAACCCAGCTACGGAATAGACATTTAAAACTAAGTCTTTAAACAGCATTCAGAAAACATAACATATTTGACTGTAGCAAGCTTCTTTTTAATTATCCAGTGGAAATGCAGTTATAATTGTTATTTCAGTTTATAACAGATGGAATAACAAGATAATAATAAATAATTATATTGATCAGCTGTCTTTCTTTACCTGTAATACACTTTCTTTCAAGTTAGAAATCAAAAGGAAACCTGTTGTCAATATACATAATCACATATACCTGGAAAAACAGCACAGGTTAGTTATTATAATCAAAGTGTGCATTATATAGAAATATTCTTGAAGTAAAAACTCTTGCAGACTTGATAATAACCCTGATAAAATCAAATTTATTAAAAGAATATTAATGTTGAAGTGTATTTAAATTGGTTACTGATTTAAAGATTTGTTTCATGCATGTGCTGTGTATTTTTATATGGTGTATGGAATAATATCATGGAGGTTTTTTGTCAGAATCATCATAACTTTAAGATAATCTTGTACAGATAATTTACAGTGGGTTCCCTTATTTTAATTTATGAAAATTGAAATGGCAATACTTATATGAATAGAAAGTAGATGTGTTCTAATGACTTGGAAAAATACCAGTTTGTCTCGTATGTCCATAATTAATTTATAATTAGCTAAATTAGAAGAGAATTACCAGCAAAATTTCAATGAGTGACCGATGCTTAATTTGACACAAAAATATAAGGAAAACCATCTTTAAGAACACAGCGTGGTTGATATTGTTGTATTCAAGATGTCGGTCATGAATTGATTTGGTTGTATCTCATGATGTTGACCTATATAATAGTGGCGGGTGTAGCACATGAAGCAGAACATGCTTACTCTTTTCGGAACACCTGATGGGCTAGCCCACTATCACTCCTGATTTTGCCTTTCTTTGGGCAAGATTTTTGATGGAATTGTCATGCTTGTACAGATTTTATTAGCAGGAGAGATGAACACTTTAGTTATGATTTCAGTTGGTTGGTAGATGACAAGTTAACGTCTGCTTCCAGGTAAAACTGATATTGAATACTTGGTTGTTGTGATAGTTGACAGTATGATCAATTGCAAGGTTTGATAATGGAGAAATCTTCAGGTCTGGTCAAACTTCCTGACAAGAACAAGACTTGGTACTTAATGCTTAAATTATATTTAAAAGCACTGATCAGTTGTAGAAATTGCTATTGAAACTCTCATAGTGAAGTTGGCCTATTTTCGTTGCGTTGATAGTAACATCATCAAGTTTTCCTTAGATTTAATAATTTAATTATCTGTTCGTAAAAACCATTATCCCTTCATAAAAACCATAATTCATTCATAAAAACCATTATCTCATGAAATAAATGGACTTGGCTTTTAATGTAATTGTGTTATTATATTATGGTCTGTTTTTAATAAATTATACAACAGATTTTCTGATTATCAACCATCTGGTTTCTATAAGACATAAATCATTTGTCAATATTTTTTTTAGAAATAAGAAATATAGCATAAATAGCATAGCATAGCATGAGTAATAAAATTGATCCTGCTTTGATATGTTCAGATAAAGCACAGAGCGTTAAATAAGATTTGTGAGTAAGAAATGAAGCATTCAAGATCAATAAGGAACTCAACCAAATGATGAACACTTGAACCAGTTCATGATTGGCAGGTGTTAAACTTGAACTTAGTGCAAAGTGAATCAATTGAACACCTTACTGATTGTCAGTTATTAAGTTTGTAGTCTTGTTTATTCAATGAGCCTAGGGAATTAAACTTTAGGCTTTAAAAAAGTTTTGAAGTCACAAATAGCCTTTTATTAAGTTTTGGTATTAGGGGGTGAGAGCTGATGCCAGGCCGACTCTCGAAAACACTGGCACAGGCATCAGAATTTTTCTTTTTTCTTACATTGAGCAGGACTTGAACCACTGCACCTGGTATTTATAAAAATTAATGGTTCTGAATTCAACTTTCGATAGTCAAATGTAACATCTTTAATAAAAGAAAAACAACATGCACCCAGTTGTTCCCCCATTAAATCAATCTGCCACTAATTTGTTGCGAGAGGCTGGCATCGCCAATGTATGCATATCTGGCAAAGAATTGAATAGATTTCTCTTGTTCTGATCTGTAACCATTGTAAAATAGGGAATTCAGTCCATAAATTTATTGATTTGAATAGAAAATAATTATCAAATTATCCTTGAACATTTTAAGAAATGGAAAGTTGTTGATGTCACTCAGCATGCTGTCCTGAAAAATCCCCTAAATTATTATTTGTTTGTTTGTCATAAATTTTTTTTTTGATATGTTAATTTGCACTATTTTGCGTTATTGTTAGACATTTTAAACAATAATACCTGGCAATTTTCCTAGTAGAGCAGTGCAAATTTTATTAGTCAAGATCCAAAATAAAGTAGGCCACATATACTTCTGTTTTCATTTATAGAAAATACAAATGGTCTAACATTGTTCAGCTAATAGAATAGCCATGATAGTGTTTTGATCATAATTGAATTTGTTAGGATTAATTTTAGGTCTGTATTAATGAGCGTCTGGAATGTTGATCAGGTTTTCTGGAATTTATTTCATTATATAGTCATAGCAGATATTCTTTTTTAAGTCAATGTTCTATTATATTAGATCTTGGAATTGATTTTACTTATCCTTAGGAGTGGACTGAGTAGGTTTGGACCATCAGATAAACAGGTTTTCTAGGGCTGGACTCTCCCTGCAATTTTCGTATAAGACTTTGGAATTTACCAATGAATTTGTAGAGACAATATCAAATGGGGCCCTTGTATTATGTCCAGTGGTCTAAACCCTCAATACCCTTCTGCTTACTGTGCAGCTTCAATGCTTTGATCGTGATATTGAATAATAGTGAAAACAAAAATTTTGAAAGGCCAAAAACGAAGACATCCATATTTTCAATAATAATTTCAATTGCAGGGGTTCTTCCTACCACCTAGTTCTGGACAAATCCCCATTGCTTTTGATCATTCTTAAAGAAATCCTTTTTTAGATAGATTGAATGGATTATAATTAAGATCACTCTACAAACCAAAATTACTGAAAACCAAAGTACTCTTTCATCAAGACTGTTATTAATTCCAAAAATATCTGCAAGTTACCTTACTCTGCATAATATAATTCTAAGTAATGTCACAAACCTCTTACAATTTCTTGATCCCGTCTGATCTCCAATGGTCAAAATAAATTTATTTTTCTTTTAAAGAGGAAGTGTATCTAGATCATGCAGCCACAACTCTTTATAGTAAAAGACAGATACAAGCCTATCAAGAGGATCTATTGAGCCATGTTTATGGTAATCCACATAGTCGTTGTCCCAGCAGTCAACTTACAGCTGATTCTATTGAACAGATACGATTCAGGTTAGTAAACATTTCAAGAGGCTGGGATGGAAAAAACTTCTCATCGTTTTCCCTGTTTGCTACAGACTGTGCACTTTAAAAACATTAGGCTAAGGCTGCTGCCTTTTTATTTTCCCTCATTGCACACTACATGGCATTGCTTGTCTTCATTAGCCTAATTAGTTGCAGAAATGGAGGACGAAAAAGTCTATTCATTTGATTTTGAATATGATCGTAAGAAGCAATAAAGTGGGATATCATTATTATTTTTTCAGAATTCTCAGATTTTTCAATACCAATTCTAAAGAATACAGTGTAATTTTCACATCAGGGTGTACAGGTGCCTTAAAACTTGTAGCAGAAACATTCCAATTTCATAGTGCTCATAGTAACTCTACAGACAATGACAGACGCCTTGAAAACTGTGTAAAGGTAGACAACTCTAATCACTCAGACTCAGACCTCAATAATGGATATTTCTGCTATTTATTAGACAACCATACATCTGCTCAAGGAATGAGAGAACTTGCTGCCAAAAGAACAAAAAATATTCAGTGCCTTGATACCCCAGACCTTTCCAAATGTTTGATCTGTGATTTCAATGTGGTGAATGAGAATTCCAATAATTTGTTTGTGTTTCCTGCTCAATCAAACTTTTCTGGTGAAAAATTCCCTCTTCAGTGGATTGAGGACTTCCATAATGGCCGAATGAAATGCCAAGAGAGAATTCCTGGTCAATGGTTTGTGTTATTAGATGCAGCTTCCTATGTCAGTACCTCATATTTAAATCTAGGCTTACATAAACCAGACTTTATAACTTTATCCTTCTATAAAATATTTGGATTCCCTACAGGACTTGGTAAGAAATCATATTACATTTATTTTAACTCAACTGTTTTACAGATTGAACTCTCTGTTATATATACATATATGCAGATACAGTCTTGACAAATCAGACTATGCTATCTTAACCTCGTTCTAATGTTTGTGGTTGAAATGCAACTAGTTCAGTTTCAACCACTCCTAACCTCCAGTGATTGATTATGTTTAAGGTGCTCTGCTGGTGAAAAATGACAGTAGTTATATTTTACATAAAGAATATTTTGGTGGAGGTACAGTAGCTGTGAGTTCTGCTCAACACAGGTTCCATATTTTCAGAGAAAATATTTCTGAAAGGTAACGTTATTCTGGAAGATAATTACCGGTACTCACATTGGTCAAGGGAAGAGGTTCTGGTGAACATGCAACAGAAGAGGGTCAGGTCCCTGATAAGCTGTATTTTCTAGCGTATAAACCAATTAAAGCACTGTATTTACAAACTTCAATGACAGAAAATTGGCAAATAATGTCAAGGTATTGGAAATAATAAATAGCTTAGGATTGTGAAGATGGGTAATGTCAAATCCGTCCAAATTCCATACTCTGACACATGGTAGTCTTGATCACAACTGTCTGACAATATACGTATATATAACTGGATGATCAGGAGACATATAACCTGTTGATTATTCAGAGGGTATAGGCTATTAAAATGCCACAATTAACTGGTTAAGGGTCACAGTTCTATTTCATTTTCTATACACAGATTTGAAGATGGAACACTGCCATTTTTAGACATAATAGCTTTAAGACATGGATTTGATGCAATAGAACAGTTTGGAGGTAGATATTATTATTTTAGATTGTATACATTTTTTGGTACATCATAGATCTTACTATGCATAAGGTTACAGCAAATTTGTGTTAAAGACTCAGCCCAAAAGTTTGAAATAGTATGCATGCAAGGTCAATTTGTTTTTCTTGCACACTGTAGGACATGCTTGTCTCCATACAGCCCAGTGAAGAACACAGTGCAGAAAAGTGTATAACTTCAATTAATTTCATCTGCACTATCTTTGACTTTCCATTGTCCTTCAGGAGGAATCCATAATGTATCCCACCATACATTTACCATTGCTCAGTATTTACACCATCATCTATGTCAACTGTATCATTATAATGATACACCATTAGTAGTTATTTATGGTAATGGTAATTTTAGTGATATTAATACTCAAGGTGCTATTGTGAACTTTAACTTGAAAAGATGTAATAGTGAATTTATTGGTTTTGCAGAGGTAAGAATAAGCATCTATAGCAATTATTAAAGTTTGGTGGAGTCTCTAAAGGAACTGTGTTAACTAAATGAATGTATGAAGTCAGAATCTATCTTAGGACAGATTGAGATAGATTTTAAACAGTAATGCATATTGAAAGGGAGAAAGTTCTCGTTTATTCTCGGACTGTCAGCAAAGATTTTCTGAAAAGAGCAGTCTGATCTGTTAAATCACCCCTTATAAAACAAATTTTAGAAATCTTTTCACGTTTTTTTAGAATGTGCTTAATATTAAGTAATTTGCATATTGCCCCTTGAAGGGATATGGTCCCTTAATATAGCTCTCTAAGATTATAAAAAAGACTTTTACAGAATGGAATTTTCCTTCAGAAAAAAATTATTGGTATGCTTACAGGTGGACAAACTAGCACAATTACATAAGATACATCTTCGTACTGGTTGTTTCTGTAATGTGGGAGCCTGTCAAAAATATCTTGATATAACATTACAACAATTACAAGATAATTTTAAGGTACCAGTAGATATCCTATCATAGCATCATGAAATAGTCCCAACTGTCATTCATTATGGCCTTGCCTACTGAAGTCTGAATTTTTTATTATTTTCATCTTGGGCTCCCTGACTGATTATCTGTACCCATTTACAGCTAGATTGACTAAATGGCAGATAATAATCTACTGAGATTAGAACCTACAACCACCATTTATATGACATAACCAAGCAAGTGATTTCATGCAAATATTCTTACAATCTAGACAACTGATGGATGATGATCATACCAGCATAAACAAGCAGAAAGCATATCTATCTAGAAAATGCTTGAAGGAGAGGCCAAAAATGAGAGGTGTCTCTCATTGTGAGTCCGAATATTGGGAGCTACCAGAGGCATTCAAATGACCTGAGATGAGGGCTTAATGTTCCCTTCAAAATAACCTTTTACAGGCATGAGGGGAGGGACATGGCCCCCTAAATATCCTACTTATAAGTATACTTTTTTAGGAAGGTCATGTTTGCGGTGATGATAAAGATCTTATTAATGGTTTACCAACAGGATCAGTTAGAATATCATTTGGATACATGTCAACATTGGAAGATGCTCAAAAAAGTCTCCAGTTCTTGGTAGATTGTTTTCTTGAAGGTTCCTATCCACTTCAAAAACTCTTTAAAAAACCAAAACTCAAATTGCAGCAGAATCAAACTATGAATGAAGAATCAAAACCCATATTACAGAAGAATCAAACTACAGATGAAGAATCAAAACTCAAACTGCAGAAGAATCAAACTATAAAAGAAGAATCAAAATATGAAACTCAAAATATCCTGAAAATCTCAACAGACTCAAAATAACCCTCAAAAGCAGACGACAGAAAAAAATGATGATGTCATCAAAAAATGTGATGAAAAGACTAGACTGTTGACTAACATATTTCTATATCCGATCAAATCTTGTGGTGCGTTTGAGGTAGGTTACATATTTAAATAGATAATGATTCTCTGCACTTTATACAAGAGATATTTTCAACCTTAGAAATCTTATACATTGCCATTGCATCTTTACACAATGTGATTTTTTGTGACAACTGCTCTGCTCCTCAGATAGTCTACTATGGTGAAAAAGAGATTTGATATCTGATACAAAATGCAAACGAGATATTATTATTCTGTTCAAACTATCAAAAAAATAATCCAATCAAATCAACTGATTATGCCCAAGATGTCAAAATCACATGATGTAAATGTTGTCAAAATGAATTCTTCATCTGATTAAAATAGTAGTCAATCATGTTAACTGCCATATTGAATGTGTTCTTCTGACGTCAGCTGAAAAGAAGGATTTTGGTGTTGTAGGTTAGTGAATGGGAGATAACTAGTAAAGGTTTACTCTATGATAGACATTGGATGATAGTCAGTGAAGCTGGGGTTACTATAAGTCAGAAACGGGAACCAAGATTATGTCTAATTAAACCATTCATTGATTTACACAATAACTCAATCTATCTTCAATACCCAGGTGAGATTTCAAAATTAAATGAGAAGGAGAAAAGAAAAATTTAAACTTTTTTACAGGGTCCTGTCTGCCAGCTGG
Source organism: Lottia gigantea (assembly GCF_000327385.1). Taxonomy (NCBI): domain Eukaryota; kingdom Metazoa; phylum Mollusca; class Gastropoda; family Lottiidae; genus Lottia; species Lottia gigantea. Next base: position 1,392,765 of record NW_008710245.1, read on the forward strand.
TCCTTGTCCAAACCCTATTGGCAATGATCTTTCTTGGATTATCCTTAGGCTATCCAATTGCTGCTCGGTTGGTTGGTATTAAGATGAAAAATGACTAGATTTTCACGTTTGGAACCAATGACCACCATTTGTTCAATGTAAGCTAGAAAATGACCTCAAGAATGATGTCTTTGGGTATTATTGTTGATGCTATTTTGATTTAAAATATACAGGAAAACAAACTTTAAAAAGAAGCTATTAGTGAAAATGTTACTATATTACATATATAGGAGACATCATGTTGTAACAAGCATGACCTTCATGATCTCTACCCTTTTCAGAAATGCCAGAACTATGTTTGTCATTAGATTGTAACCAAGGAAACAGTTTTACTGGAGAGATTTGTACTAATAAAGTTTGCGGTGATAAGTAAATGGCAGTTAAATATTCTATTTCAAAAATCTGTATCAATCTTGTCCCCTCAAATATCATATTTTCGAATTTTGTTTTGTCTTTATTAAGGATTGTCTTGATTAGAAATCCAGCAAATGTCATGAAAGAACTAGTCTTGCAACAATCTGAAATAGATATCCTGCTTGCAAAGCCTTGCATACTTAGACATTTTGCCTTGCTTTCACCCATAATGGTGAATTACAAAAAAAATATTTGAGTTTTTGCCTGTAACTTTCGCTTGTATTTTTTTGTCACTCCAAAATTTTGCTGAGCTCTAAAACTACTGTATTGTAGAGTTGAGATGTATGATTTTGGTGATGAAGCTGGTGATTGGATCAGTTTAGCTATAAATAGATCAGGTTGTCGTCTGCTTCAACATAAAGCAGATCATTTTAGAAAATGTAAATTGAAGGATTCATCATCAGGTAAGAAAACAGACTATTTCTATGTAATGGACATCTGAAATATCATTGTATTGTATCATTAGAATCTAAAGGGTATATAAAACGAATGATGGTTGTGGGTTCTCATTGTGGACAGTGTTTGAAAACAACTTAGCAGTGAATGGGAACAGACATTCTTGGAAAAGGACAAAGCCAAAAGGTTTGGTAAAGATGAATAATTTGTTCCTATTTACTTACTTAAATTGTTCAAGCTTTTTTCGGTGAAGGCAAATATTGAGAATTGTGTATCCCCATAACTTGTTCTTTTTTGAATGTTGAGAGTCAAGATGTATCCATCTGACTACTCTGTTGGAAATTTCAGATGCAGTTTCCTCTACAGAGTTATCATTAGCTAATGAATCTCAGTTTCTGTTAATCAGTAGACAAAGTATAAAGGCTTTATTGAAAAAAATGTCTGAAGAAAATAGTTTGAATTCTGAAAATGGAAAGGAAGATAATGAACAACCATTGACTATGCCAGGTAAGATTATCTTATTACTAAAATAGTCAACAAACTATCGAAATATACCAAACTCTTAACTTTAAATTGGGCCCTACAGGTTTTTAACAATATCCCATTAAATGGTTGGTGCAAATCAGCCACAAGAATGCTTATCCATCCTCTGATAGAGGTCTTGGAGGCTTGTTGCCTGGTGGAGGATCAAAATTATATAGAATGGTTTATGGGGATTTGCTACAATATTATGCTTCTTTTATATATGCTATCTTACTAGGTTTCATATATATCATAATAAAATATTGTTTATCATTGTCTGGTAAACTAGTTGATATATGAATATCAATAGTTTATACCTTTCAGATGAAGAGAATATCATGAAGAGATTCAGAGCTAATTTTGTTATTGGTGGTGGTTTGTGTTTTGAAGAAGATAACTGGTCTGATATTTCTTTAGGCAATAATCAAATGAAGGTAATTCAATATGTAAAAACTTCATTCTAAACCAGCATGTCATAGAATTGGATGAGTTCGTTTCAGTTGTATGTTACCCATGGAATTCGATAATTAATAAAAATGCTCCATTGTAAGTCTCTTGAACCAATTTCTTCAACGTTTATTTCATTAAAATGCAAATCTTAATGTTTCATTTTGTGTGTTTTTGGGTGTTTCCACATGCTATCCATAATCTGAAGAAATGGTTATACATCTTACGTTCTGGGTCATGCAATATTAAACCAATTAAATGCTCTGCATTATAACTAGCAAAGTATACAATTTTTATTCTAGAGTCAAGGTGGATGTAGTCGATGTCAAATGATTTGTTTAGATCAGAATACTGGAAATAGAAGTAAGGAACCATTAAAAACATTAGCTGTATGGAGGGGAAGAATGGTAAAATTTAAGTCATGTAATAAGGAGCTACAGCAATATTTGTTTTCTTTATTTCTAGTGTCTTGATGAAATTCATGGGGAAACTGAGAATTTTTGTTTACATGATTATGTTAATCAGAAATTTTGTCTATCAAAAATAAATAATTTTACAAGAGGTTGCTAAATCTTAAGTAGTACAAAAACATGATTTTAGTAATGTAACTTGATTTTGATACAGTTTATCAAAGCTATTGAACATTATTAAGATAGTGAATGTTTGCAGTATTTTTTAATAATCAATATTAGCTGACAATTAGTCACTTACTTATTATCTTGCTCCTCTTAATATTATAATTGTAAAATTTTTTTTTGCAAAAGGTACCATTTGGTATACATCTTAGAATGAAGATATTATCAGAAAATAGAAATATGGTGTATGTTGGTGATGAAGTAAAAACATCCAGTCACTGAGATTTTCAATTCTTTTTCAATACAAAATGGGTTATTATATCATATTATATTACAATGTAACTTAAGTAATCAAAATGCATGGTGATATATAATGTTGTGATATATTTTGATGATGATCAGTAAATATTGTGATATCTTTTGATGATGATCAGTAAATATTGTGATATCTTTTGATGATGATCAGTAAATATTGTGATATCTTTTGATGATGATCAGTAAATATTGTGATATCTTTTGATGATGATCAGTAAATATTGCAATATATTTTGATGATGATCAGTAATATTGTGAAATATTTTGATGATGATCAGTAAATATTGTGATATCTTTTGATGATGATCAGTAAATATTGCGATTTCTTTTGATGGTCAAGAAATGTTATTTCATTTGATGATCAATACATAGTGTTATATCTTTTGATGATCGGTCAATGAATATTATGATATCTTTTGATGATCAAAGAAAGTTGTGATATCTTTGATTATCAGTAAATATTGGTATATCTTTTGATGATCGGTAAATATTGGTATATCTTTTGATGATCAGTAAATATTGGTATATCTTTTGATGATCGGTAAATATTGGTATATCTTTTGATGATCGTAAATATTGGTATATCTTTTGATGATGAATGATATTGCAATATTTTCTATGATACAATAATATTATGATATCTTTTGATGATCAACAATATATAATATTATATTTCAACAACCAATATTTGTTGATGATACATAAATATTGATTGATCTTTTGATGATCAACACAAATATAAATATATATATCTCATTGTTATTGTTATTTATGATGAATTTTATTTATTGTTATAATCTTACCGTAAAAATGTGGACTTTGCATTACTATAAATTAATATATTTATATTTCAATCAATGATGTTACATTCTATGCTGTGCACTTTTATCTAAAACATCTTATCTATGATGAGGGTATTATTACATTTGCATTGTACACCTCATCCTGTTAAGGACCAAGAGATGCCACTAAATGTTGAAGCGCTGTAAAAGTGCCATAGGCTCAAACACCCCCTGGAAGGTCTTAGAAAAATTATTTTGTTATGTGCATTCTGACATATTCTTATAAATGGAGTGGGGGTACAAACTTTTCTTTTTTCTTTTCCTATTTGAAGCCTCTACAACAAGTTGATGCTCGCGGATGCTGCAGTCAAGTTTAAGTTTGAGCGCTTTCGAAAAATTAGAATTTGGCCCGTTAGCGAGAATTCGAGAAATAATTTCACATTGAGCGCTTCACAGTTCTTGCCCTTGTCTCTGATTTTAGAGAATGTTGCCATATTATGAATTTAAAATCGTCAATGCCCGATACTTTTTAAATCGAAATGACTCTAGACATACTGGAAATAAAGACAGGGAAGAGTTCCATTGGTTGTAGCAAAGATGACTTCTATTATGACGCCATAATAAGGTTGGCGTCATAACTAAGTATTTCTGAGAAGTATTTAGACGTGTAGCATTAGCTGTCTACAAGTTTTCATTTGAAAAACCTATCAAAACCGTTTAACTTCATTTAACTGGTAAGTAATTTTAAACGAGATTGTTGGTTGCAGTGTCACTGCTTAACTTGGATGTCTTTAAGGGCTTTTTTGTCTAAACTTTGCGGAACCAAACAACTTATATCATCCTTCACGAAAAATATTAGTAGAAAAGTGGAACTTAAACTTACTGAAGTATGGTAATTTGATGCATTTCAAACTACCCAACATTTATTTTTCTGAACCCCCAAAGCCAGCGGCCCAAACTAAGTACAGTGTTAGAACAGTTTGTCGGGGCTTTATAGTGTAAGTACACCTAACGACAGATTGCAATTCATTTAATGTATTTCAAATTGCTCAAAATGTCAAAAACTAATTGGAAGTAGAACTTTGTTATGGTCCGAATCCCAAGAAAGCTGCGCCTTAGGTCAAATACTTAGGGCTTGATAGTCAATAAGCACGCCTTGAACCACAGATTGTGATATATTCTACTTCAATATCTTCCTATATTAGTCGCGAAAACAGCATCAAAAGACCGTGTTGATTAAGTTTTTCGAAGACATGGCAGCTTTAAATTAAAGCCCCTTTCCCTTTTCTACAATTTTGATCTGATATTGGTGAAACTTAGCATAATTACGTATAAGAAATTCACAATTTTGGAACATTTACGTAATCGCAAAGAGACCCAGTTCGGTTTTAATTGTTCATTTTAGATATGAAAATATGATTGTATTTTATACGATTACTCGTTATCAAAATTATCTTTCCTTTGAAACGAAACTTCATAATAAAGGCAATGATTTAGGCCTAGTTATTAAAAAAACAAAATTGAAAAGAAATTACTTCGGCGTATCTGTTAATACTAAAGGTTAAACTTACAGCGTTCATATATTTGAAATTCCAAGTTGGGGTACTCGTAAACCGTGGGACGTTCATTGTAAAGAGGTCCAAGAAATAATATGCATCAAAATTTTGGTAAAGTAGAACTTTCAAAAGAATAAAGTTGGATGGAAATTGGCAAGGGAATTTGACAGAACAATCGCAACAATTAATAACGTCTTTGGATTATGACGTCATAATAGTATGTCGTTAGACATTTCGTTGAAATATCTGGAAACAAGACGTTTAAAGTCAGTTTTCTGCAATTTTTCAATAATTTTGTGCATTCTGTGTGACACAGTGTTGATTTGTTTTAGGAATTTGGTAAGTTGAGAGATTTTGGTCTTTTACGTCTATCCTTTGTTGTTGTTGATGTTTAAGGAAAAAACTTCTGTACAAAAATGAGATATTTCTTACTCTTCCATGGGCTCAATGTAAGACCTATGTAAACTAAAGAGTTTATTCATTATTTAAGTTATTTGCCTGGAACCGGCTGCAATATTTTAAAGAATTATATCAAGAACAAAATATCAAGTACAATTTTCTTAAATCAATAACATTTTCAAAATTAGCATTCTCATCTTTCTGGTGATAAGGGTGGTTGAAAATTAACATGTTACCATTCAATTCAACGAAAGGAAATGGCACAGCAAGTGTTCACTATTGCATAGCTAGAATGTTAAAATGGAAATTCGTAGTATTTTAACAGAGACCTATATAAGTAAAAAGTATTATCATATTTATATTTTTAGGGACTACATAAAAATTAGTAATGATGGAGAACTTACATTTAACGAAAGAGTATGTTTCGGTCAATGATATTGGGAATGCTCTTGAAAATGTGGATACTTCTAAACTCCAAGGTACATATATTAACTTTTTTGTGTATATATAGTCTGCCTACGGACCCGTCGATGACTGTCTGCTATAAAGGTTTGCATGGACATTCATGCATAGGAAGGTCATGTAAAGTGACGAATTCGACAAACTAAGTTAGTCTCAGGTTTTACACAACAGGTTGAAAGCTTTGTCAAAAAGTTTATTTTCCTTCTGTTGAGTGATCTAACACATTGTTTGTTTATATTTTTAACAACAGTTGCAAAGAAGATTGATATAACAGCCAAAAAGAAGGCTCACGAAGGAAAGAGAGCTCATGCTAAAAATAATGGGGATGTTGGAAAAACAATGTCGGCTAGACCTAAAGGTAAAATTCAAAACTTTGATCAATCTAAAGCATCTTTTGGTGTTCTGTAATGAACTTTCATTATAGAATTACTTTTTAATTCGACAAATGTTTCTCACCATTCCATTCCACTCCAGCCTTTAAAAGTATTTCGTAACAACGTCGTATTTATTATTTCAGACAAAACCTCGAAGAGAACAAAACGACATGATGCAGCAATCAACAACCTTGTTCAACAAGGATGGTCAGTTATTAACAAAAGCAAGCATCAGATAACAGTAGTAAAAATTCCCGAACCGACACCAATTGACGGCAACTCCACAGCATCTAATCGTGGAGGTGTGAAGACAGGAGAATGTGTTGGAAGATCTTGTGTTTCCAGAAAAAGCAGAAAAGACAAATTCGAGGCTCAAAGTAGAAGCAAGATTCTTCACAAAGCCACATCTTTTGAAAAGAGAATCAAGGAAACTCAAGCGGGGAGTGGAAATGGAGGAGTTGCCAGTAAGTTGACTTGTATTGTCAATTTTCACAATTGGTTTTTACGACTTGAATAACACCTCGAATCTAGAGCAGAACAGTAGAACGTAAAACTACATTTCTAAGGACAGCACTGCTTCTTGATCATCATTAGGGTTTTTATTTTAGCGAGCCATAAGGTGTCTGCTCTTACGAACACCTAATGTCACCGGGTTTGTCAACTCGCCATCCTTTCAGAGAGCCCAGAAAGCTCAGATAGCTAACATTTATAACCTTTTGTGATAATTATTAACGTATATTGTCATGTTAAATATAATTTAGTTTCCTTGTTAACGAAGTCTTTCTTTTTTAACAGGTGTTTCTCATCAAAAGAAATCTTTATTAAGAAGATTCGTTCTAGGATCAAGAAAATTAATGGGTAGATTTGTTACATGTGGAAAGCTGGAAGAATAGAATTTGAATACTAGTGTGACTAGGCCTATTTATAATGCTTTATTAAAAATGTATAATATTGGCAATTATGAAAATATACATTTACAATCTCTTTTATTTATTTATGTATTCATTCATACGACAAATCATAATGGAGTGAACGTTCTATTCTACAATGAACTCTTTTATCGGGAGGGGCAAAAATAATTGTAGACTATCAAAACCAAAACTGTGTTGGCAGCGTGGCAAATGGATATATGAAGTTACATGTACCATTCCTTTTCAATTTTCCCGCACGAAAATCTCACGAAATTCAAAGAAAATGACAATTCAACCGATAAAAGCTACCATTATGCTTAATTCCTCGAGTTCTATGTTCCAATTTTTATCATGTTACGCAGATGTAATTAACAATCAAAAGATCTTTAATTCATATAAGCTCCACAAAAACATACACCCGGAAAAAACACTCATTACCATCACAGGTCCGTAGCCAGACATGATTGTCCGCAGAGACAAGTAATATATCCAGAGGGATAATGATCTATGTCTAATTAGTCGAATTAGTCGGTTATCAAAATTTTTTCAGGGTGACAATCCATTTTTCGGTAGCTAGAGGCCTGTCCAATCAAAAGCACTTTATGTAGAATCCAAGGTAGTCGCTGATGACTCAGGGAGTAAGATGACACATTCAGATTTCTCAGTGCTGCAGGTTGATGAGACTGGCATGAAGAAACGAGCGTTTCACATTCAAGATATCTCATGTCCGTAGCCATATTCGGAGGGGCAAGAAATATATCCGATGGTGCAATGGAGTGTGGTGTTCAGATGCAGTGATGATAATGGTTGGAGAACAGAATTTTTTCGGGGGGTGGGGGGAATCACCCCCTTGCTCTTCTGTGACTAAGGGTCTGAAATACAAGTTGGAAATCGAAGTAAGCTAATGCAGCAATCCTATAAATACATTTCACCTACCGCATGCAGGGCGTGTCCATCTCCGTACGCGGACACTGGAGAATAAAGTAAGATGTTAATCTCAAATTCTTTTCAGTTCAGTATGCAGAATACAACTAGTAGTACATTTTGATAGATTATTTTTCAAGAATTGTGGTTAATGTAAGGATTTATTACAAAATAAAACGGATAATAGTACAACAAAAATGAAATTATATATTAGCAATTACATATGTCATTAATAATTATTCCAAATAAACAATATCTTTAATCAATCAAGAGAAAAAAAGACCGATGTCCTTAAGAATTTCGGGTCATTTTTTGACATATTGTATTCATTGAAAGTCATGGCCCATCACGAACTACTGTTGAAAACCAATTAATTTTGACAATCGTATTCGTCATTTTTCAACTAAAAGATAATGGATTCATTTGTATATTTTAATAGCCATGAAAATCTGCCCATCCCTTTTTCGCCTTTTAAATGTCAAATTGTCATATTTTAAAAGTAGTTAAAAGTCGGACACGGGTTCCTAAAATGCAGAATGTGGAATTCGAACGGTATTGTTTCCAGTAGGCATATCTGAATTGTAGATTTTAACTTGAGCAGCTCTTTGTTTCATGAATTTAACAGCTAAACATGTGGTGATCACCAACAACAAAACAACAGCAACAATAAGTACGATCACCATCACCATGATTTCTGTTGACTGTAAACATTGTTGAGGATCAGCATTTTGTTGGCTCTTTTTGTCTGAGAAAAGAAAACCGTTATCATTTGATAAAAAGATGACCTGAAAATTTATCTATCTAATTCAATCTGATTGAAATTAGATTACAATTTTTGTTCACAGAAATGTTTCGTCTCTGATGAAATCTAACAACAGCCCCGTTTATAGACGTTGTTTTCAACCAATCAAAGCGTGTCATGTAAATGTTTCGTTATCAAGAAACAGTTTTCACATAACAACCTTTGATTGGCTGAAAATACTGTTACTAGAATGCAAATGTGGTAGAAAGGTTGTTGACAATGGTGACCAAAAATATCAGAAAAAAAACAAACAAACGAAACTGTAATCAGAAATCAGTCTTTATTTTTTTCTAATTTCATATCAGAACAAAACAGAGAATCCTTTAACTCAATTTCTCAATAAAGTAATTGTTCCACCTAGGCCTGTACATTTGGGAGAATCAAACCCTCCCTTCCCCGAAATTGAAGAGTTTTATATAAGATTTCAATTTTTTTTGTTTTATGAATCGATCTGGAAGATTTCTATTGTTTTTATTTATGAATCGTTCTGGAAGATTTCAATTGTTTTTGTTTATGAATCGATCTGGAAGATTTCTATTGTTTTTGTTTATGAATCGTTCTGGAAGATTTCTATTGCTTTTGTTTATGAATCGATCTGGAAGATTTCAATTGTTTTTGTTTATGAATCGTTATGGAAGATTTCAATTGTTTTTGTTTATGAATCAATCTGGAAGATTTCTATTGTTTTTGTTTATGAATCGTTTTGGAAGATTTCTATTGCTTTTGTTTATGAATCGTTCTGGAAGATTTCTTTTGTTTTTGTTTATGAATCGATCTGGAAGATTTCTATTGCTTTTGTTTATGAATCGTTCTGGAAGATTTCTATTGTTTTTACTTATGAATCGTTATGGAAGATTTCAATTGTTTTTGTTTATGAATCGATCTGGAAGATTTCTATTGTTTTTGTTTATGAATCGTTTTGGAAGATTTCTATTGTTTTTGTTTATGAATTGTTTTTGTTTATGAATCGTTTTGGAAGATTTCCATTGTTTTTGTTTATGAATCGTTTTGGAAGATTTCTATTGTTTTTGTTTATGAATCGTTTTTTTGAAGATTTCTATTGTTTTTGTTTATGAATCGATCTGGAAGATTTCTATTGCTTTTGTTTATGAATTGTTCTGGAAGATTTCTATTGTTTTTGTTTATGAATCGATCTGGAAGATTTCTATTGATTTTGTTTATGAATCGTTATGGAAGATTTCTATTGTTTTTGTTTATGAATCGATCTGGAAGATTTCTATTGTTTTTGTTTATGAATCGTTCTGGAAGATTTCTATTGTTTTAATTTATGAATCGTTCTGGAAGATTTCAATTGTTTTTGTATATGAATCGTTTTGGAAGATTTCTATTGTTTTTGTTTATGAATCGTTTTGGAAGATTTCTATTGTTTTTGTTTATGAATCGATTTGGAAGATTTCTATTGTTTTTGTTTATGAATCGTTATGGAAGATTTCTATTGTTTTTGTTTATGAATCGATCTGGAAGATTTCTATTGTTTTTGTTTATGAATGGTTCTGGAAGATTTCTATTGTTTTTGTTTATGAATCGTTCTGGAAGATTTCTGTTGTTTTTATTTATGAATCGTTCTGGAAGATTCCAATTGTTTTTGTTTATGAATCGTTTTGGAAGATTTCTATTGTTTTTGTTTATGAATCGTTTTGGAAGATTTCTATTGTTTTTGTTTATGAATCGTTTTGGAAGATTTCTATTGTTTTTGTTTATGAATCGATCTAGAAGTTTTCTATTGTTTTTGTTTATGAATTGTTTTTGTTTATTAATCGTTCTGGAAGATTTCAATTGTTTTTGTTTATGAATCGTTCTGGAAAATTTCAATTGTTTTTGTTTATGAATCGTTATGGAAGATTTATACTGTTTATGTTTATGAATTGTTATGGAAGATTTCAATTGTTTTTGTTTATGAATCGTTCTGGAAAATTTCAATTGTTTTTGTTTATGAATCGTTATGGAAGATTTCTATTGTTTTTGTTTATGAATCATTATTTAAGATTTATACTGTTTTTGTTTATGAATCGATCTGGAAGATTTCAATTCTTTTTGTTTATGAATCGTTATGGAAAATTTCTGTTGTTTTTGTTTATGAATCGTTATTTAAGATTTATACTGTTTTTGTTTATGAATCGTTATGGAAGATTTATATTGTTTTTGTTTATGAATCGATCTGGAAGATTTCTATTGTTTTTGTGTATGAATCGTTATGGAAGATTTCTATTGTTTTTGTTTATGAATCATTCTGGAATATCTGTGCTCGACATTAGAATGGTACAAATTAAATAGCTGTTATAATAATTACCTGATTTGTTGTGGGGTAGTCGCAGTTTTTCATTAGATCTGGGATCCAGGACTGTTAATGTTTCGTGTAAAATAACCTCATTATCTGAAGCAGCTCTTCTCTTTCTACCAGGATTCTCTGATGGAGTTGGTTGTACTGGAGCAGGTGGTGCTGGTGTTGGACAGCTTCCCTGAAATAAAGATAATACTTGTCACAATTATATTGATAGATGTGGAATCTGGATTGTGGATGTCGAATTCTTATATTATTATCCTCTTTACTCATACAGTTTGTTAAATCCATTATTTTCAAGCCTCTGATAAAACCGCCATGGACACAAAATGTTGCAATTCTCTCTAGTGTAGTTATTGGTAACTTGCAACATTTATATCTAATTAACAAACTTGCTAATCTTGAAAGATTGGAGTTTATTGATTTAAAGTTCTTACCGGCTCACAAGATGTATCAGCAGCTTCACAAACTTTCACCTTGGCTTCAAATTTGACTTGTGGTGATCCTCGAAGTCTAAATGCCATAAAGTTGATAATGATAGCTGGTATTGCAGGGTCTGATGAAATATCTCCGGTCACAAGAGCTTCACCAATATCTGTCAAACAGCTGAAATAACAAATACAGACCTAGATTGATGTCGAAGGCTCTAGATAAATTCACGATCTAATTTGAACCAGAGTTGAACTTATCTTATTTTTTAGATTTTAGATACAGCATCATTTCGTTTTGTAGTTGAAAGATAACAATAAATAAACCAAGTACTAACGATCCGAACCGCAAAATGAAACTCGAAATCCAAAACAAGATGTTGACAAGACATTAGTAGCAGCTATTGACCTTTCATGAAAAGAAGTTTGGCCAAGGACTTAGCAGTTGTTATCCTTGAAAAATATAGTTGTTTCTTTCTTTTCTTCCATATGAGGAATGAGGAAGTGTGTCTTACCCGTTAAATATTAAAGTTTCCGTAACCATATCCGGTGCGGCCATACCATTATTTGTTGTAAGGTCGGTTATCTTAAGTTTAGTGTATTCTGAAATTAACAATCCATTTATAGTATATCAAACCTAAATCCATACGATTATTATTGACGGGAACGAAAATTTTTATCATAAATTCCTGTCAACAGACTGGAGTTCCCATTGACAATATAACTGTTTCTGAAAGTTAACCCCTACTTCCAAATCTTAAACATTTCTGAAATTCTTTTTTTATCATTAAAGGGACAACAAGTTAAAGGGAACTGTGTGTTTTCAACTTCCCAGAAGAATATGTAATAGTATCTGCCAAAGGCCAAAATAACAGGACGATAAAAATCACTTACTTCCGGTATCGGCTAAAGGTATGTAGATCCTTAATTCATCACCAAGGTTAACTGGTACTGGCATGGGATTTCCGTTTTTACCTTGTAATTGGAATGATACAGGTTGATATTGGGTCAGAGCTGTTTCTTCTGTTAAATTAGACCTGTAATATAATATTGATGAAAAAATATAACATTTATTTTAACATATATAGATTCTGATCATAGCTGATGGGTTGATTTCAGAGTATGCGTCCCTGATGTGACAAGTCATAAATTGCCGAGTGATAGAAATCAATTGAAGATAATATATTGACATAACATGACGAGTGATATATAAGGACGACATAACATGACGAGTGATATATAAGGACGACATAACATGACGAGTGATATATAAGGACTACATCACATGGTAAGAAATATAAAATGTAATGACTATGTAAAATGAAGAGATATATCATGACGATATATATGAAGATATAATTTTAGTAACATTACAAGTATCATTTCACATCGAATGAAAATAACTGGAAATGATAATGACGAGTGATATTCACGGCTAATTATAATATATAATGACAATATACTTATTATATTTAAAGAAGATGTCAGATGTCTATATTTGTATTTGCATAAGATAAATGTATAATAACTGAATTAAATACACATCGACGATGCTAATAAATGAACGAAGATGATGATGATGATGATGAGGATGATTACCATGTTTGATAACGTCTGAAAATGAAGCTAGTAGACTAGTGATGATGATGTTTACACACGACAGTGGTATGAGGATAATGCTGCTGAGGATAATGTTGTTGATGATGCTATTGGTGTTTGTTTTACGTATCAACGATGTAAGCACGGTGATAATGAATTTACACCTCTACCAACATATAATTACATTACATTCTGGTACCCATTTAATCAATGATGATATTGAGAGATTAATATTGGCGAAGTGTATTCTGTACCTTTCGTGCTTCTTAGGAATACACATTTTCAAAGGCTTTATTCTGAATTAGTGATTTTGATTGAAATTAAATTCTGGGTACGAGAATGAATGATACAGACATAAACTATATATATATAAAGTTTCAAAAAGCAATTCATGCAGCTGCTTTGAAATACATTTCTAACCGTTGATCTACTGAAACTGTTCCAATGTTGTTGTTCAAATTGCTTTGTCCAGATCCGTCAATTACACATTCAGCTGTTAATTTCATATCAGTTCCTCTTTCAATATTTGCATTGAATCGTACTGCAGCTGATGTTTGGTAGGATGTATCACCAACCTAAAAAAGAGTTTGTATAATTATACTTTAATCTCATTTGATACCTGGTTTCCAGGTGGTGGTTTCCAATGTTTGACAGTTACCCGATATGTGAGTTACATTTGATGGTCATAACTTACACTATCATTATCAATATAAAACTTTACGATATTCTGCTAATTATTTGCGATTTAATCTGAAAATGGTCAATAATATACCGCCACGAACACTGCCATTTATTTTAAAACATTAAATGGTATATAATAATTATGCATGACCAGTTGGCAGCACGAGAAAAGTAGGTGTCAAAACATTTTTTGGTATGAAAAATAGAAATGGAACATAATTAGGATGAACTGCTTGAGCTACCATATCATATTAGGCAGTAAGGAATGGTGTTAAGTCTTACATTAGGTTGGTCGTTTGTAGTTATAACACCACACTGTTGATAAGTAAATGTAGCTGTGTACATGCCATTAGCCTCAGTAAAAGCACACTCTGGGGTATTTCGATTATCCAAGATGAAGATGTCACCACTGAAGGTGGGTATGGGCATATAATTAATGGTTATCTGATCACCACTACACTCAACTTGTTCTGTAATTAAAAAGATACAGATGATCTAAAAGATTTGTACTCCCTCCCCACCCCATTTATATTTTAAGAGCCTCTGGTACCCCTTCGCCTACCAAAAGCAAAGTGAAAGGGGTAAATGTCTGATCCGAATATTTGAAGTCTACCAAGCAGAAACCCTCGCTGATATCATATGAGGGTATAAGTACCTAAGGTTTGATGGAAACTATGAGTTTAAAGCTGTTAAATCCTTTGGGGGAAGGACTTCAATGTGATAGAAGGTTACGGACAGAGAGAGGATCCTGCTCTCCAAAAGGCTGTGCCGAGTTATTGCAATTGTAAGATGACGTCAACAACGCTTGAACAAGATCAGATCAATGAAGAAAAAAGATGGAAAACGTAACCGATGACTTACTTCTTGGATTTTCACACTGGCTTCCATAGAAGGCTTCTGAACACATACACATGTAGGTATCTGCTGTCGGCTCAAAACACTGACCTCCATTCAAGCATGGTGGATCACATAATGTTGCAGGAGAAGCTACTTTAGCTGAAAATAGTATTCTTTAATGAGATCGATGCAAGACAGATGGATTATCAGCGCATGAACAAAAGAAATATATTGAATGGTTTTCAGGAAGAGGAAATCTGTAACAAATAAGAGAATATTACAACTTGCATAGTCCAATTTTTCAACAACAAGTCATATGTCACCTTTCAACAGCTTTTGAATAGCTTTCTTAAGTTTAAACAACAGGCTCATGCGGAAATTTCCAAAGGTTAAGGTTCTACTCTAGGGCGTTACACAAACAACCACTTTAGTTCCCAAAGCAATCGCTGGTTATAGCTCTTATGGCATATATGCAACGGGGTTTTTCAGCTCGGTATCCACTCAGAGTCGATGCCTTTCTATGCCAATAAAATAAAATTATGCCTACCAAGTTCAAGACCACAATCTTTGTTGGTATGAGAAGGCGAACCACCAGCATCAGTGGGACAGACACAACTTCCACTAACATCATCACAAGTACCTGTCACACAGGTTTGAGATGTTCTTCTACAATCAAAATCAGCTGACGCCTTGATATACCCTAGATATAATTTAATTATATAAAAGATAATTCAAGTATATTATTATATCAATTCATACACACCCAACTGTATTTTTCTTTGTGGTTCATCTAGATATATCCCAATTTGTAACTAAGCGTCTTTCACCTAAGCATCAATGTTACACGAATGCGCACGTACCAATTAAATACCCAGGTGGCCCAGTGCTTAATATACAGATCGAAGATCAGATAAATCGATAAAATCAAATTATGTGTGAATGTGGTCTTGGACATTTACGCTTTTCTTTCCCCATGGCTCCTGTAATTCCATACCATTGGCCATATCATTGCTCCAATATCGCAAATACAATTTAAGCTTAATTTTTTTACAGATTATAATGCCATAATCTGGCCATGGGACCACAGACGTCGAGGGAAAACTTTGAATCGATTTCAAGAGACACATACGTAGACTAGAGAATATAATTTTGAATGAATAAGCAATAGAATTAGAGATCAAACGCCGTGTAAAAATAAATTTGAAAAATAATTTCTCCTTTGCCGACAGGTAAAGAATTCTCTTATATAAAAACTTACCCCAAAAAAGCACCACCACACATAATCCCCTTAATAATGTCTGCATCTAAAATTAGAATCAATTTAGACATTAATTTGATCATTGGTCGGTATAAGACCCGTTAAGACTTGAAAGAACAAATTTATCTAACAAATTGATGCTTTGACTTTGCATATATATCTTCAAAGAAGATTCCATTGTAAAGTTTAAGGTTTGTTTTCGGCCCTTCTTCATTGGATTTTACATGTACATTTGGTGTTAGTGATTCAAAACCGGTACAACGGGGAAAAAGTTTAATTCGTGGAAAACGCGTTTAACAACTATTGGCTGTCTTAACTAAGCAAAGTAGAAAGATTTCGAAATTCTTCCATTAGTTTTATGAGAATTGAAATAACAGCCCACAATAGTACTGATAGTCCTAGAATGTCTTTGCGTTGATAAAATTTTGTCTTCAAAATTTGTTTTTACATAGGACAATTTTCAGCCAAATTTTTGTACTTTTTTGGTTGAAATTTCTAGGTAAATTTATAAAAAATTATATTTTCATCTACAAATACATTCTAAGACTAACAGTACTAATTTGAGGCTGATATTCCAATTCTCTTAAGAAATATAGAAACAATTCAAAAACTATTTTTACTTTGTTCAGACAATAAAATTAATTTCCATACAAAAAACACAAAAGAAAAATCATGTCTTGTCAATAATTCGAAAGAGATAGAAGGTTTCCTAAATTAAAATTATTAAATTACGGTTATTTTGTAATAATTTCTTACCAATTTCAAATGTAATACAGTAAGAAAGAGTAAATTTGTACTTACCATTATTCAAGCACTCTGTAATATCGCTGTTGAATTGTTTCAGAAGAGGTGTTAGGTGTTTAGTCTTCTCGAAAAAATGATACATTATTTGACAAGCTATCATGTTTATATGACCGTCAAGGCGGAATCTCAATAGCCTAGGGCCAATCATTATTTCACGCTATCAAAACTTCTAACTGACGTAATTACACGGCGATTTACCTTCACTTGGTTAAAAAATGCATTTAATATTCTTAGAAAGAGGTGTTTATCACAAAAAAAATTGTAATATCATTCCACACCCTTACTTGTGACATTCACCGATTTATTTTTTATTCAAAAACGCAAATTGCCATGGGATAGCTAATGCCGTGGCGAATAGGATAAAAGTTGGCTAATTGAATGGGTGCCTTGGACTCAAATTGCCATAATAGCATGGCGGTCTACTTTAAAGGAACAGATGCGCCATTATTTTTAACAGATCGTACCCCAGGCACAGTAACTGGATTTTTTTTAAAACGAAATTTGAGCCTTCAAATCTATGTGTGTCCAGAATTATCCGCGCTTGACAGTTAAATCTTAAGATATTCTGATATATAGAAAAGACATACATGTATATAGAAATAGTGAGTAAAATTCCTAGTTTGAAGTTTTTAAAAAAAAATTATGCAATTTTTGTACATTTCTAGTACTTCTGAAGACTATAAACATATATACAAGACCCAAATCAACTCCCGAAAATGGCGAATCTGTCCCTTAAAAGGTGATTGAAAACTCCATCCGTGAAGTTAACACTTCGTCGGTTCACCGAGTTTTTTCAAAGATACAGATTACAGACTGTTTACCCTTGGTGGAACGGATTAGATCTTTTCGAGGCAGACCACAGTAAATTTTGACCGTGTGTGCCATGGATACAGAATCCCTTTTAAGACGAGAACACTCATTGTTATATAAATTGTTTATTTTCCGAGCAGATTCCGAAGTGATTTATTTCAAGTAAAATGCTGAAAGACTTAAAGCGTTCGTCAAGAGTTCCTTGCCATTAAACGTGTTGCAAAACTTAATATTATCCGTCCGTCACTTGGAAAATACTTCCAAAACGACCATTGATAAAATATTTATTTGATATCTTTGATTTTTGACTCACAAGAGGAACCAGTTCAGTTCCCAACAAGCAAATACAATTGATCAGGAACATTCTAGCTTGGATAGAGCTTGTGATATTATGATATATTCAGCCTAAGAATGCAGGCATATCCAACGCAAATGTAAATTCTCACGAAGTTTGATTTTACTCTTAATTTTGAGCTTGAGGGGTAGTCCTTTAACAATATACATAGGCCTTTATTCACTGCTACAAAAGTGATCCATGTTTTTTAAACTTCAAACTTCAAACTTTAGGCGTCGACCGAAATGTCTTACAAACTGCTAATAAATCATTTGCAGTAATACCTGGAGAAAGAATTACAGCCAATTTAATAGCCACATAAAAAATAGTTTTATGGCTAAAGTAATTTGAAAACTTCGCCTCTGTCAAAGTTCTTTTTTAAGTGACATCTATAATAAAAATAAGAATTTGTTAAGTGTTGTCATACTTCCAACAGACATGCGTAGAAAATGGTTGAATATCTATCAAAATTAAAAGTGTTCATCCACTTTATACATATATATATATATATATATATATATATATGTAATATAATAACCATATGGTTTCGTAATTAATAAATGCTTCCAAAAGTCATTTATAAATTATTATTCAAATGATTTTGTTGTCGCCTATCTGTAAGAGATCTGCAATTAGCATTAAGCAAAACCAGAAATTTCATCTTTAAAATTCTAAAGGGCGTTATGATACGTTATTCATATCGGCCTAGATATTTGTGCAATGTTTATTTCTGATTCTGTTCCGATGCCTTGGTGAAATTCAGACAGTGACAGCGCACTCATCAAACTAAGATTATATTTGCATAAAATAGCCAAATTTGATAGTTTTCGGAAACAATCAAACTTAAGACAAAAAATTAAAGACCAAATGGTGATGTTTGTGGTTAGCCTGGAGCAAAGTAAGCTAAATATAGAATGAATAGGGCCAATTGATCATTGGAGAGGGTGGACCGATTTAATATGTATATTCGAGTCCATAACATCAATCTTTTGTTTACGAAAATAAACTACAAAAGGC
This sequence comes from Lottia gigantea, assembly GCF_000327385.1. Classification (NCBI taxonomy): domain Eukaryota; kingdom Metazoa; phylum Mollusca; class Gastropoda; family Lottiidae; genus Lottia; species Lottia gigantea. Next base: position 1,411,753 of record NW_008710245.1, read on the forward strand.
CATAATTAACATTTCATCACACGAATAGTTCTTGTAGTCAAGCATACAAGCATAGGCTATGTTATGGCTTTACGGGTCTGACCTAAACGTATTTGGTCCGTGCCTCCGTTGGTCAAACTCGACCAACAAAATGTTCAGCATGACCAGATTTTCTTTTTTTGATTCGTCTTCTCAATAGAAAGGTCCACCTCATTTCAGCCATTTGATTTACAAGCAGATCTAGAATGTTTCTGTCCGTTTATGTGTGTTACTACACATTCCTCCTATGATCTATTGAAATTCTTCGATAAACGTTTTTCAATACAGTTGGCAAAAACAAGTCTTTACTATAAAACCCCCAAAATGTAGTCAATAAGCTTTTTTTTTATTAAGAGAGCATTTAAGCATTTAATTGGATGAATATAATGACATGGAAGATGTGATACATAATATCTTGTTAGATCATGGATTGCTAGAGGAGTCTCAGCTAAAACACGACGAGACCTTGATTAAGTCATCTTCACTCATAATTCAACTCGACCAAGCTGTAAATGGGCACGGATAATTTGAGAAAGATCAATACCAAGAGGTTTAGCTAAGTGCCATCTGGTAGAAAGGATCCATGGTTGTGAACCTAAGTTCTTATCCGTGAAAAATATAGTTGTATAGTGTCAGAAGAGGAGGTTTTATTTGGGTTATTACATTTTATTATTCCCTACTGTCTTCTGATGGTGGTTTGTAGGAAATCATTTTATAACATAATTTCAGTATAAAACCTTTTTCTAATACATATATAAAATGCAAGCGTGATAAATCGCCAACATCATGAAATCATATTTTTAAAACTCAAAGCCAAAAAACATCTGACTTTAAGAATTTGCGGAATTTTACATTACAAATACCATACATAACATAACATTGATTGTAGGAATTTTTGTGGAACGGGTATTTAGCTCTGTATCACCAGTTTTTAGAATAAAAGATTTGAAAAAGGGATTCAAACTTTAATAATCTGACTTATGGAACATATATTTCAGGAGAAATGGAAACCTCTTTAGAAGGCTGTAAATTGGACGAATACAAATTGTGTGGAGTTCATTGACAGTTTGACAAGAGGACAGATGACTTTACCCTACCAACCTAGTAAACCGGTATGATTTAGGGTGAATGAAACCGATATTAAAATGTGACATTTTTCACATTCAGAAAGTACTAAAATATCACCATAAATTATTAAAAATATATTTCTATATCTATTTATTATTTCATATTACAGTTGTTGTTGATTTATTGGAAATTGTTTCTGTATCCAGCAAAATATGTTTCTAGTTCACCTAATATATATGTACATTGCACATGCCATTGTACATTGCACAAACCATTGTATATTGTCATACTATTGTACATTGCACACATCATTGTACATTGCATATACCATTGTACATAGCAAATGACATGGTACATAGAACAAAGCATTGTACATTGTACTTTGCCATACCATTATGCATTGCACACACCATTGTACATCGCACAAGCCATTGTACATCGCACAAGCCATTGTACATCGCACAAGCCATTCTACATTGCACATACCATTATGCATTGCACACACTATTGTACATTGCACAAGCCATTCTACATTGTACAAGCCATTCTACATTGTACATACCATTGTGCATTGCACACACTATTGTACATTGCACAAGCCATTCTACATTGCACAAACCATTCTACATTGCACATACCAGTATACAAAGCATTGTACATTATGTACATTATGTACATATTGATTTCATTATTCTTTCAAGAAGGGTCTGTACATGGAATTGGAAACTTATGATATCATTGTATGATTTATAGGCATCTTTATTCAAATTTTGGTGTGTGTGTCTGACAATATTGCACTTGCATCACAATATATATATTCTTATCATTCTATGACGAATACCCCTAGTGATGTAAAATATCCTCACTTCTTCGGCATACCTGATTTCACTCTTCGAGCGGGCTTGTCAATCACTAGCTATATAAAGTATGTTCACTCCCCCAGAACACCTGATTTCCCTCTTTGAGCGAGCTTGTCAATCACTAGCTATATAAAGTATGTTCACTCCCCCAGAACACCTGATTTCCCTCTTTGAGCGAGCTTGTCAATCACTAGCTATATAAAGTATGTTCACTCCCCCAGAACACCTGATTTCCCTCTTTGAGCGGGCTTGTCAATCACTAGCTATATAAAGTATGTTCACTACCCCAGAACACCTGATTTCCCTCTTTGAGCGGGCTTGTCAATCACTAGCTATATAAAGTATGTTCACTCCCCCAGAACACATGATTTCCCTCTTCGAGCGGGCTTGTCAATCACTAGCTATATAAAGTATGCTCACTTCCCCAGAACACCTGATTTCCCTCTTCATGCGGGATTGTCAATCACTAGCTATATAAAGTAATCCCACTCCCCCAGAACACCTGATTGTCAATCATTAGCTATGTAAAGTATCATCTCCCCTCAAAAGCTCCTGAGGTCCGAAGGGTGTTGTCAGTAATGCATACTTAAAGATGAGTTCCCTTATTTTCATTTATGAAAATAAAAATGCTAATACTTCTATGAATAGAAAGTAGAGGTGCTCTAATGACTTGGAAAAATACCAGTTTGTCCATAATTCATAATCAGCTAAACTAGAAAAGAGTTACCAGCAGAATTCGAATGAGTGACCGATCAAGAAAGGTCAAAAAGTCTTTTTTTTGTTTATCCAGACTGTACATAGATGGCTATTTACGATTGGTTAAAACTCTCGATTATATGCAATAAGAACATAATGATATGATTAAGAATACATGATAATTCATTAGAAACACCAATTAGTCAAATAGTTTGCTTAATTTGACACTAAAAATAAGGAAACTCTTAAAACCTCTTTAATGTAGACAAATCCAATATTAACATTTAAATGATTTTATTGAACCCTTCATTTTTTGGGCTCTGTAGTCACACTCTGAAGATGCTATACTTCCCAGTAGCTTTGCTCGATCTGCTTTATAATGACCATCCATTATATAATAAGTATATTCAACACAGATTAAATTCATTAGGCAAACATGAGGCAATAAAAAATTTCAGTTCATTTTCATGGGAGATCTTCCAATTTATTATACAAAGATGATATACACTTTACACAAAGATGGTGGATTAAAAAGATAAAGTGATATTCTGGTCTCGAAAGATCTGGATTTCAGGATCGAACTTAATTTACTATACAAACATGATATAAAATTAAAACAAAGATGGTGGATTTCAAGGACAAAGTTATAATCTTTTTTTTTTATGGGAGATCTTAATCAAATCTATAGTATACTTGTCCAAAGGAAAATAAACTTTACACAAACATGACGTATGGTGGATTTCAGATTAGATTTGGACAATTGCTGATTTACCAACCCCTAAATAAAATATGTCTTTAATGACGTCAGTGTGTAAGTTGAGGTTGTATTCCGGAGTAGTATTTAAAACCTTTTAAAACACTAAATACCACTATGTAGCCACGGAAGCTCTTGGAATGGTAAACGTTGGCCTGTCGTCTTTAAAATGTAGGTTATCGACCTTCGATTGTCTGTTGCGTATGTAACGTACGCTTAACAGCGTCACTGTTATCATAATCAGTACAAGAACCACAGACAGAGTGACAATAACAGCTAAAACCTCTGTTAACTCGAAACAACTGGTTGGCGATGAATCTTAAATTAGAAATACAATCAAGTGTATATTTGGCAAATCTATGCATTGGACGATTAAGATGTTAGTACAAAATGCATAAATGACTGGTTTTCTGATGTCTCCAAAGTAACCTAACAAGTTTCCTACCACAGTCCTGTTTTACCGATGTTAAAGATTTAACTTTGGATAGCGCAACCGAAAGAATTGCTTTACGTTCAATTAAGCTATCCCACACTTGGTGGGACGACTATCGACAGGGCATAGACATACTGCAAACTCCTTTCACAACAAATTCTGTCTTCAGGAAAGAAGTCCAACCATGCCATCAAAAATCTAGCATGGTTTCTCTAAGCCACAAAGAACTGTAGATGTATTGTAAAAGATGGCGGTAACTAATAATGCTTTCAGACTAATGCTTTCAGATTAAAGTTAAACTATCAACCGTTCTTCGAGTCATCTGAATGCCATCTGTTAAACTAAAGCTGCTTTAACTTGTATCTGGCTTTAACAGTAAAGCTTAGCTTGGTCGTAGGAACATTACTGACTAACATCAAGCCGGATGTGTCACAATGCGCATGCTTTCCGACAACTTCCGAGATAATTTCAAAGCTGGCTTTACCCTTTTCTTTTTTCACAAGGATCGAAGAACGGTTGATAATTAAACTGTCTGAACTAGTCGTATGCTATTAGGCTTTGCCCCCTACCGTCATTATATGACAAGTTGTTGAGTTGTTCTCTTGATAAGCATTGATCAGCTTCGTCTACACTGGAATCAAGATTTGTCCCGTCAGTAATAATCAGTGAACGCATCACCTGTTTCCTCACAGTAATGGTATCTCGCTTGCGACGAGTTGATATCGAATCTGTTATACATTGCTGAAACGACGAAAATGATTTGTTATTACTATGCAGCATTATCTATTTTCCCACCATATTTTCTTAAAATTTGTCTAGTCCTTAAGTAAGACTCAATGTTCATATAATTCATTCCATAAATTAACATTGTCATTACCTTTTCGCATTTAGTATCACCATCCTTGCAAGCCATAACGATACATCTGAAATTCACTTGATTTGATTTTATGAATTTAAAGGCAGTTATTTTGAAAGTGACTATTGAATCATTTCCACTTCTTTCTGGTTCTCCGGATGCTTCGTCAGAAATCAGTTGCTCCGCATCCTTGGTTCTGCACCTTGAAAGATAAAAAAGTTCAGGAAGATTCAAAAAACCGATGGTATCAGTATCCATATCATTTTTATTCATTAACAAGGTAACGACGAGCAGCAGTTGGGAATAATTACGTCTTCGGATTTTACAACCAGGTTTCATCTGTTAGTGATGTAGGTATTGTCGTTCGGAAGAGACAAAACACCGAGGCCCCATGTGCTAAATGCTGTTTAAGTTAAATCTTCAGTTGGAAATTGAAAAAAGGGTTAGCTAATGCCGTTGTTCTGGCAGACACTTGCACATTGCACATGTCCGTCCAAAAAGTAGGGCGTAAAACATTCATTCAATTAATTTCCATACATCGTAGGCCCTTAAACGTACGCAGTATCATGCGGTATTGATTTAAAAACCAGGAGAGGAAACTTTGGCTGTTAAGTTCAATATGGTTTGACCTACCCATTAGATACTAATGATAAAGAATTCCCCTGGTTGGTTTCAGCAACACAACTTTCTAATCTAATAGCATTAAGATCTGAAACAAATCAATTTCTAGAAACATTACAAGAGCAGTTTTGTGTTTCGTTTTTGCAGTTTCCCCACACCCAATGAGCTAATCTATATAACAGATTTTCCAAAAAGGAACTGGACGATGAAATCCGAACTTTCACATTGATGAGCTGATGACTTTAGTCAACGTCATCGAATAACACTTCGTTAATACATCTTTTCTTAAAGGATTGTAAAGAGGTTTTCTAAATTTGTTATTTGCGCCGGGAACACGAATAGCATCAATTTGCACCTGTAAGTAAATTTTCAGTAAGACGTCTGTGGGTCCTACTATTTTAAAAAAAAAAAGTTTGATGATGTCACTCGTGAAATTAGCTTTAAAACATAAGACACTTCGCAATTAGTAACATTATCAAATACTTAAGTTCAGTGGAATTCATTGAGTCAGACTGCCCATTATTTGTATCCAAGTACGTATATTGACAGTTAAAAACTACTAACACCTAGGCTGATGAATCTGTTTTTGGAAGTCTAATGTCCCTCCGCACCCTGAATTAAGTCAAATAAGAATTAAATAACTATATTACCGCTTTGTGTAGACAACTGAAATTGAAGGGAGACAACGTCACCTAATTTTACACTTTTTTTCTCTGTATTATTGGTAAGCAATTTGAATTCTATTGGACTAAATGTTTCTTCTACAGATCCTGTAGATTTCAAATCACTGAAATAGAAACAGAACAAATGTCATAAAGGAAGTGATATATTCTTTTTTTTTAAACAAAATCATTGTAACTAGCTCAGTTCTCCGTTTTTTTTTTATATATTCGTAAACTGAAAGAATATAAGCATTTCACGTTATTTCATATCCTATAGTTACTGAACGCAGTCTTACAATTTTCCACGTGCCGTTTTTTATTAGCTTTTATTTTTAAAATAGCCACTTCAGTTAGGAGTGACAAAAGTTTAGTCTAATTTAAGTTAGACTGACGGATATATATTTTATGTCCACGTTTGTTTTAGAGCATGTTTGTACCAACTAAATGGTAGCTAACAACTATTTCGTAGGACGTAGTGGGTACGAGTAATTGAATATATACATGTGTGCGTATATAAAAATCAAATGAATGATTTTATTGAGTAAATAGTAATTAAGCTAATTACCTTCCATAGTTGCTTAATTCAACATCGCTAGAAATAGAAATCTGGCCACCGGTTTGAATGAAACATTTCGCCGTAATTAATTCATCCAAACTTGTTACCAATAATTTATTGTATGCTGTTACTATCTTAAATTCATATACTCCCATAGTATCCTAAAAGGCACATACATTAGTGCATTGGCAATTCTAATGGACCTTAGAGAAAGCGGAAGTCATCGTAGAGAGTGGTGTTTCTTCCGGGGGGGGGGGGGGGGGGCTATGGTTAGGGTAAGAGGATATGCCGGTCAAATTTGTTCCCATGTTATATGGCCCACCCTCGAAAATTTTGTGACCCCGGCACGGCCCCTCACCTAACCTAAATATTGTTTATAATAATAGATTTACCACATCTAAGGATGTGAGTCATATGAAAGCTTTTCAGTGCGCAAGGAAGAACTCTATTAAGTTGTTATCAGACATAATTATCATATCTTCATGAACAATCTACTAGCTAGTTGCCAAGACCCACGTGAAGGTAACAGTATTGTTTGACCAAGTATCAACTGCTTGCTGAACAGAAAAAACCGTAGATTATATTATAAAAGCCTGATCTTGTACTCACATTTACAGATATTTGTGCATCTCCACATGAATTGTTGTAAGGGAGATATTGGGCAAGGCCTTTCCAGCCCGGATCAGCACCCTGTACTTGGTTCGCGGGAATATTCACCAAATTGCAAGATGCATTATTCTGAAGCCCGAACACGAATATGTTTCCTTGGAAAGTACCATGAGGATTGACATTAACTACCATTCCACTTTCATTACATTTCACTGACACTGGAAAAATATAAAAAAAAAGATAAGTAGGTCAAGAAGATGAAGATGCTACCAAAACGTTTATGACATCTTTTTAAGACATTCATATTCCCGAATAAAGAACGGCTACTGAACTTAAATGTAGGTTTACTTCTTACTGTTCTGGTTTAGCTGGCTCTACATGGCAGCAAAAACTGGGATGCTGTTGGTTTCAAAGTTACAGAAGTTTGAATTTTTGGACATAATTAAACCCAATTTGCTCAGTTTTTACGCCTCTGGGCTAATTAAGTCGGATCACACCACGCGGTTTTGCCATGTTAGGAAATGTACTTAGGTAAACAACTTTTGGATACCTAAATGTTCCATTCAGTCCTAACAAACAAGTACGTTTTGACATTTTAGCTGTCTCTATCGGTCAAATTTCAGCAATACGGTTCCGTTACCTCTTTTGAATTGGCAAAATGGACCATAATAATCAGTAGTACAGTAACAACCAACTGTAGAATCCTTCTTAAAACACGATCCTCCATTCTGGCAACTTTCAGTACATTCATTTGATAAAGTTTCTGTAAATAATTTATTAGTGCTGAATAAAAGCATTGCAAAACAACCCAGGTAAAGTGATCCATTCAAACGGCTGAAGAAAGGAAAAAATAAACAACAGTAGAATAAGAATTGGGATCTTCAAGGATACTGTCTTCCAGTTCGTTGCTCTTTCTTGATTGATCCACAATCCGTTCCGCTGGGTCTTTCACACATCGGCCTACAGTCCAAACCGCATTTCGAAGATTACACTGAATCTAAGAATGTATTTTAGTGTTTTGTGAGTTAGTAAAGACACGTTACCTGCATTTAAACCACAATCATATCCTGATCCAGTAGTACATGTACAAGTTCCATTTGCTTCACATTTATTACCATCGTCCGTGCATCCTACCCCAGTTCTTAGACAGACAAAGTCCCCAGATGTCGTTCCTAGAAAATACAAAAACCTTAAAGTTGGGTTGGGATGAAAAACCAAACGCACAACCTGCAATAAAATAAGGCAATGGATTAATAAAATACATACAGCAGATGAATCACAGGTATCAACCCTCTGCTCCACTTTTACCGCAATAAACAACAACAAGTTTAATGAAACCATTGGGCGAGCTATCTTTTTATCTTATTTCACAACAGAACAGAAGACAAAATACCAAACAGTTCCAAATCGCTTTTACAAATTTCTAAATTTAGCATTGTTCCATCCTAGACCTGTACATTTTGGAGAATTGAACTCTCCCTTCCTCAAAACTGTTTCAGAAGCCAAGGACCCCAAGGACTTTAGAGTGGCATAGAAAAAATAGTGTTCCGCCTACTGTATAGCCGCACTCCAACCTGAAGTTTCAGGGATCAATCCCGGAATAGGTCGCGATAATACCTTTGACTTTTTCATCCCGGTTTCCCTCTGTCAGTGATGCAGGTTTGAGTGATTGACATGGACAAAATGTCTAGTCGTTTGGATGGGACAATGAACCGAGGTCCCGATTGCTACAGACTGTGCACGTTAAAGATTCCTCAACAAATGGAAATCTAAAAAGAGTAGGTTAATGCCGCAGTCCTGGCAAATTTCCCTTATATAGCCAATATATTATAACATTACTTACCTATTGTATATACGACACCGAACAGAAATAATTGGTACCTCTTATACATACTACTAATAATGGTAGCGGAAACTGAAAAAATAAAAGAAAAAAATAACATTAAACGACCACATGGAACAGACAATCCAAGCATTTGTTCATGAAAATATCCAGGCTATTTTGCCTGAAACATATCACATTTCCGTACACTTATTATCATCGATATCCATAAAATTAATCTGAAAATCTATTCATACCCTCAAATAAATGTCAGTGTGTCCAAAATGTAATGGAGTTTTACGTCCCACTTTTCTGCACCTTGTAAAAAAAAACCTTTCTCAAAATAGAGAAACGAAAATTATCAAACCCGGTTAACTTGTTTCGACCTTCCAGAAAAGACCATTCAAACTGATGAAGCTGAAAGTCTATATGGGTTGCATTGGAACTATGTTAAATTAAATATCTTGAAAGTCAAATTGATTTGCAAGTAATACATTTCAGTTGGTTCAAATAAATATATACACAGATTTTTAATATATTCATACTTTAATTTTACTATCCTGATTGAAGACAAAATAATCACTATACGCGTCAATCTCATTTGAATTTCTATACGGAATGTAAATAGGTAGGCTCTCATTAAATTGATAAAACTATTTGATTTAATTTGTAATCAGCGTAAGATGTTTGTAAACAGAAAACCATCCGGGACATTGGCTAAGTTGGACGGACAGAAAGGACTTGTTGATCGTGAATTTTATTTTTAATAATCGTCTAGCGATTTCTAGAATTCATTACAAAGTAAGTCCTTCATTATATAAATTTGATAAAAAAAAGTCTTCATGTCTTACCTTATAACAAGATTCCTTATAACATTTTAATCTTACGTAAAAACAAATTCAATACAACAAAGGTGGGTCATAACTGGAATGAGTCAATCGTTTCATGCAGAATCCATGATAGAATTAGTCCGAAACCAGGTTACTCTTTCCTGACTCTGATAACTGCACTAGACATAGATGTGTCAGATGGCGGTCATTCAAGAGTTAAAAAAATTATATCTACGTGTATTTACAATTACGATAAAAAAAATATTTATGATTTTTACGTGTCTGTTTACGAGCTATCTCTGATCTCAGAGGGGAATCTCCGCCAATCTCTGACCATTTCAGTGAATTTATCTGGTATTTATTTTTGGTATTTAATAGAAAGAAATATTTTGAACTATATCGGTCATTTCCAGTGTTGTTTTCATAGAAACGTAAATATTATTAATTGAGAAATAATGAAAAATAAAACTTCAAGAAATTATTCGGATTACAGTTTAAATACTTCAAGCTGTTACCCGCAGTATGGTGGCTTTAAATCGATTCTTTAATCCACAGATTTACATTTATTTAACGTTTAAATTCGGTTAAATTAAAGGGACAGATTCGCCATTTTCGGGTTTGATTTTGATCTTGAATATATATAATTAGTCGTCAGAAGTACTAGAAATGTACAAACATCGCACGAAGGAATTTCACTTTCTATTTCAATATATGTCTTTTCTATATATTCCAGTCTCAAGAAAAAGACGAGTCGTCATTTTATCTTTCAAACTCGGATAATTGACACACGTGGATTTGAAGGCTCAAATTGTGACGATGAGAGGTGCTCACTAATACGTTAAGATTTCCGTTTCTGATACTTAAGTACGATTGGCCCAACAGATGGCGAATCAGCCCCTTTAAAACAGATATAGACATCATTTATAAAATAAAATTGTTATTCAACATCATTTTTTTATATCAAGTCCGCAAATGTAATTTACCTTTGAACAATTTTTTGAGAAGGTTCTGTGAAGATTCAAATGTCCATTAACCGAGACACTACGTACGAGTAGATTGATCCCAGTTAGAGAGGCTTAAAGTCCGCTAATGTCATCTACCTTTAACTAACTTTTAGACATTAATATATCAAGATAGTACCTACGAATAGATTGTTCTCGGTTTTCTTTGGAGAGGATTACATGGGAAAATCACACAGTGGTTTGTACCTCGCCCATCATATCTCGCCCTAACCTTTCCTCTGACGTATGAGATATCCGCATGTTTAGGGCCAGACTTAAAATGTCACTTTATATGTGAGTTATTCCGATCAATTTTTGACATAATGTTTGGCATAACGTTTGGAATCTATGCAAAGCTGATACAAGCAAGACACTTCCGGATATTTACGAATTAATGTCTCTATGTCCCCCATTGTACCACAATACAGTCGAGTTGTACGAAGAAGGGAAAAGCTTACCCCCTGGACTGTATTGTGGTACCGTCTTTTGGGACACAAGAACTTTATAGAATATCCGGTATTTTCAGAATAAAAGAAAATGTACTTTATAGAAGGATAAACCTTTCTGCATATTTTAACTCTGAAAGTGATACAGGTATAATAAAGTTGTAATATAATCATAATAACGATATACTGTATGTTGTGGAAAAAAAGAGTGCTAAAAAGTGTGCAGTATCAGATACGTCACAATCTTAATTAACAATGAGTCGTATGTTCTGGAAGAAAAATATTTGGAAATATTATTTTAGCCTTGAGCACTATCAACGTAAGTAAATTGTAAATACGGCCATAAAACGGAACCATAATCTGTGTCAACTATGTAAATGACTTCATGGCAGATTTTTGACAGCGGAATTCACAGAGATGTCCTCCCAGATCTAGATTAGTTTTAATAATGGTATTTGTCGTTTTATGATCGGATTCAAAAGGAACAATATTTACAGACACAAGTTTGCCATCCGTTTGACCAACTATATTTCAGTCTCAGAAACGGGAATAATTTAGCTAAGCTTATCAGTAATAGTGTTCACAGCCAACCGACGAAATTTGAGCCCTCAAATCCATGTGTTCAGATGTAACCGCTGGAAATGGAAAATTTGTCCCTTTAAAAACATTTAGTTCAAGTAGAAAAAAAATACTCTGATGCAGCATTAACCTCCTATTTTTGTGGGATCTTTAACGTGCACAGCCCTAAGCACATGGGGCTTTGGTTTTTTGTCCACAGCCCTTAGCACATGGGGCTTTGGTTTATTGTCCAATTCCGTGTCAGCCCCTCTTACCTGCATCACTGACAGGGGGAAACCGGGTTGAAAATTCCGAAGGTATTATCTCGACCTATGCCAGGATGGATATGCAGATAAGGAATGTCGTATCCTAAACAAACGCTTTTATTTATCTATTTTGAAGAAGAATCTATATTTTGGGTTAAATTCTTTTGATAGACATCGGAATGAGTTAATCCATCATCAATTCTTGGATTTAGGTCAAGTCTAATGGCATGGGATGGCACAATACCCTGTATGAATTCATGTTGTATTTGCAACCAACTAATTGAATATTATGATACATGAATAATTTTCTAGAATTTTTTATATACAGAGGTATAGGCAACCATATCTGAATTTAGCATAACAGATTTGAACAGGATTTGTTAGAAATAGTCAAGGAATTGTAAAAAAGGTTTTCTAAAAAAATTCATGTGTATCGGGGACAATGATTGCATCAATTTGCACCATTCCAATTTTTAATCAGACGTCAGTGGTTCCTGCAATTCCACGAACTGTGGTTTCGTGTGGGGCACAGGGACATCACCGAATATGAGGCAATATCTTGATTGACTCATTAATGGTTCAGCTTGGTATAGATACCAAAAGTCACGCCAAATTGGGCCCTTGTCATGGTAAAAATTCTCTAAACCTAGCGACCTAAAATGAGTCGGAGCAACTACCATGAAAATCGACATTATATATCTGACCCTAAACCGAGTCTCGATATCCCAGCCGAATATCACATCGGCTGAACTGGGCAAAGCAGATTGTTCGGGCTAGTTTGTTCCATGTACAACGTTAATTACGTAGGTTTAATATGAGTGACAATACACGAATATACAACGTAATTAAATTGAATTTTATTAAAAATAAAAAGCTTATTATTCAAAAATGATATATATGTACTACAATTATGTTTCTAGCTCACACCCAATATATGATTGACATATATGCAAATTAATTCAAAAATATTTTCAGTTTGCACGAGTATCAGATAAAAAAAATAGAAGAATACTAGGTCAATAAACAAAACAGCTTTTCAACTGACTCAACTTTCAGCTTCCCCAACCGTTACAAGTCATATTTCGTAAAGTAATAAAGGCAGACCTATAGCCAGACTCGATTGCTCGGAGGGGCAAGTAATATATCTAGAGGGGAAATAGTGTATGCTGTTTCAGAAATGAAATTGGTCGGTTGTTAGGTTTTTTTCCGAATGTCCAATCTGCTTTTGCCGGGTGACATTGCCCATTTGTCCTGGTAGCTATGGGTCTGAATAGAGGGTATAACCCTTGTCATTTTGGTATATTTAAAACAGAATATGTGAAGAAAATCACGTAAAACAGTCGTTGCACCCATACGTACTTGGAAATTCGTGTGAGTTAGTTGTAAATAATTCCGGCTTTACTTAAGGTCCGGAAAGTACTTTAATGGGACACTTAATGGGACCTCGAACTAGGAATTTCAATTCCTATTTCTATATTTATATAAGTCTTTTCTATATGTGACAGATTCATTTTAACTTTCAAACGCGGTTAAGTCTGAACAGTTGGATTTGAAGACTTAAATTTCGACGGTGAACTATGAACATTGATGAGGTAAGGTTTCTAAGACTAAACGGATGACGAAACTGCCCGTCATCAACAGAAATGAAGATTGTTACAGTAATGTGGATTCTCCGGATAGGATTTACAAAAACAATCGCGGATGATCACCAGGCGATCAGAATGAAAAAAGCCACCAAAGTAGTTATGGTGACGAAGCTGCATGTCCCAGTAACTTTTACTGAAATTGTGGATGATCAAAATGTAAGTAAGAGATGCTTTTGTCGCTGTGATAAAAGCTCTTTTGTTCAATTCATTCATTGTGTTTCTACATGACAATTTCGAGTTCTATTGGTGCTCTTTGTCATCGTTTATTTTCGTTATGTCACTAGCAAAAACCCATCTCCGTCTATTTATACGTTACTTTTTATATCGACAATAAATAACGGATACGTCACAATGAACTGTTCTGCATAAACGTGTTTGAGTTGCTCTTTATGGTGTGTTGGACTCTTATTTGCTGTGATTTATCTTCATTTATGGCTTTTTGATTAATCTCAAATCCATAACTGACAGCATGAGATTATAATTAATTTACTTATGAATAACATGCGCACGTCTTTTGTTTCCCCTTGTTAGTGATGCAGTGAAAATCATTTTGTTTATCAAGAATTGGGTACATCATAGGTCATTATAAAAATACATTGAGATGTATATTTTTTAACATAATCTTCTTATGTATATGTTTATTTAAAACGCCTGCATGTTGACAGCATAGCGACACGTTAAGGGACACATCCGTGTTTTAAATGTACTTTATTTTCAAATCATTTGTCACTTTACAAAATCAAGATGGAAAACATCTAGCAACTTGTTGTAGTTAGCTTCTTAAAATTTTTTAAGTTCATTAAACGCCAGTGTTAACCATTTTATGATGAAAAACAGTGCATAAACAAAATTTCCATTCAGTTCAATGAACAAGGACCCTGTCACTATTCTACTCACTATTACAAGTTACTAGTGAAATCAGTAGCTCAGTGTCACTAGCTGACAATTATAAATCAGTAGGTCAGTGTCAGTTCAATGAACAAGGACCCTGCACTATTCTACTCACTAGTACAAGTATTACAACTTACTAGTGAAATCAGTAGCTCAGTGTCACTAGCTGACAATTATAAATCTGTAGGTCAGTGTCAGTTCAATGAACAAGGACCCTGCACTATTCTACTCAGTATTACAGGTATTACAAGTTACTAGTGAAATCAGTAGGTCAGTGTCACAAACTGACAATTATAAATCAGTAGGTCAGTGTCAATTCAATGAACAAGGACCCTGCACTATTCTACTCAATATTACAGGTATTACAAGTTACTAGTGAAATCAGTAGGTCGGTGTCACTAGCTGACAATTATAAATCAGTAGGTCAGTGTCATTTCAATGAACAAGGACCCTGTCACTATTCTACTGAGTATTACAAGTTACTAGTGAAATCAGTAGGTCGGTGTCAGTAGCTGACAATTATAAATCAGTAGGTCAGTGTCAGTTCAATGAACAAGGACCCTGTCACTATTCTACTCAGTATTACAGGTATTACAAGTTACTAGTGAAATCAGTAGGTCAGTGTCACTAGCTGACAATTATAAATCAGTAGGTCAGTGTCACTAGCTGACAATTATAAATCAGTAGGTCAGTGTCAGTTCAATGAACAAGGACCCTGCACTATTCTACTCAGTATTACAAATTACTAGTGAAATCAGTAGGTCGGTATCACTAGCTGACAATTATAAATCAGTAGGTCAGTGTCAGTTCAATGAACAAGGACTCTGTCACTATTCTACTCAGTATTACAGGTATTACAAGTTACTAGTGAAATCAGTAGGTCAGTGTCACTAGCTGACAATTATAAATCATTAGGCCAGTGTCAGTTCAATGAAAAAAGGACCCTGTCACTATTCTACTGAGTATTACAAGAATTACAAGTTACTAGTGAAATCAGTAGGTCAGTGTCACTAGCTGACAATTATAAATCATGTAGGTCAGTGTCAGTTCAATGAACAAGGACCCTGCACTATTCTACTCAGTATTACAGGTATTACAAGTTACTAGTGAAATCAGTAGGTCAGTGTCACTAGCTGACAATTATGAATCAGTAGGTCAGTGTCACTAGCTGACAATTGTAAATCAGTAGGTAAGTGTCACTAGCTGATAATTATAGTTCAGTAGATTAGTTTCACTAGCTGACAATTATAAAACCGTTAAATGTAAATAATTGGCCAGAGTCACTAACCAACAATTGTAAAGCATCGGTTCAATGTCACTACATCGCAGTCGTATTTATGATCACCCACCTATCAGATATTCAATAATGTTAATGGTCTCCTGTGTATCCCCTTATCACCGATCTTATCTAAAGATGAATGGAAATCCAAGATGGGGGCACTTTATATAAGATAAACGTATTTGAGTGGTTTAGATGTATGCAATGTACATGTTATCAAGAAAATAGCGTTTTAAATACTTTCATGTCAGGTGTATTGGCGAATACAGAAACAAATTCCAACAAATCAACAATAACTGTACAGAACCCTACCATGAAATTATAAATAGATATAGAAATATATTTTTAATAATTTATGGTGATATTTTAGTACTTTCTGAATGTGAAAAATGTCACATTTTAATATCGGTTTCATTCACCCTAAATCATACCGGTTTACTAGGTTGGTAGGGTAAAGTCATCTGTCCTGTTGTCAAACTGTCAATGAACTCCACACAATTTGTATTAGTCCAATTTACAGCTTCTAAAAGGGGTTGCACTTTCGCCTCCCTTTTCACTCATTCCATTGGTCGGATATTTAAATTTCGGGGAAGGGGGGGGGGTTTGATTCTCCCAAATGTACAGGCCTAGGGTGGAGCAGACACTTTATTTAGAAATTAGGATTAAGGGTCTTGATATTGGGTTTTCTTCTGTTCTTATTCTGATCTGAAATTAGAAAAAAAGTATTAGAGAAGTATAGTATCTGTTATGTACTGATTGTTTTTAGTTTACTATGAACAATATTATCATTTAAGTTCTTATTTTTTGAATATGCAACTATCATTTGAGTCCCTTTTCAAACCTTTAATTCAAATATATGCCTTGAAGTTGTTAACGTATTATTACGATTGCGTCTTGAACCTAAAGTTCCATTATTAAATGTTCACAGCTCACCGTCGAAATTTGAGCCTTCAACTCCATGTATGTCAAGAATTATCCACTTTTCAGAGTTAAAATGACGCCTCTATATATAGAAATAGAGAAATGAATTCATAGTTTGAGGTATTTTTGAAGGGATTATGCGATATTCGTACATTTCTGGTAATTCTGAAGACTATTTACATGTACTCAAGACTCAAATCAACCCAAATATGGACTTTAAGGTCGTTCGAAGTCTATTTTCGAAAATCTAGAAAATACTATAAATCTATATCTAAGCACAAGGGTTCTCTCTAGAGTTGGTCGGTTGCATTACCCCCCTTCCTATAAATCCTTATTTTTTGTGATTTTTCTCTTATGCTCTCACTGCAATCATTTTCATGTTGAAGAATATACTCTGACTAAATAACAACCTCAATAATTATTGTCCAAAAATCTTTTGCTAGCGTGCAAGGAACCTCACCCCCCCCCCCCCCAAAATGTCAAAAATATACCCCAATTAGGGTAATTACCCCCAGAATAAAAACCCTGCCTTAGCAGATATGAATGACGTTTAACTGACGTTTAAAATTGACTTAATGAAAATTTTCAGATGCCATTTCCAATTGCTGATCTCTTTTAGACAGACAATAAAATAATTCGGAAATTAATTCGGAAATCACATTGGTTGGTGAGTAGTATCATTTTCTTGATGATATATATATATAAATTCAACCTTTGTCTCTACAGGTCTGTTGGAAGTAAAACAACACTTAACAAATTCTTATTTTTATTATAGATGTCACTTAAAAAAGAAATTTGACAGAGGCGAAGTTTTCAGATTACTTTAGCTATCGAACTATTTTTATGTGACTATTAAATTCAGTAATTCTTTCTCCAGGTATTACTGCAAATGATTTATTAGCGGTTTGTAAGACATTTCAGTTGACGCCTAAATATTGCTGAAATTTGGATCCATACTTTGGCTCGAATTTTTTTTACATAAAGTTATTAAAAGCATGTTTACTGAAGCAAGAGCCTTATTCTCAAATCTTAACTCGGAATGATTTTAGTGTTCCAGTCATCTGATTGGTCAATAATCAAAACTGGTTTTAAACTTAGCTTTGTTATCCAGTCAGGTTACCTAAAAATATCTAATATCTTAAAATCTGGATTTTTAAGTTTTGGAGAATCTTTAAAAAAACTGGAGGTAACTTTAACGGATGATTGAAAATCACCTTTATAAGTAAACCACCGTGTTATTATGGCAATTTGAGTCCATAGCACTCAATCATTTAGCGGATTTTTATTCTATTCGCTATGGGATAAGCTTTCCCATCGCATTTAATCAACCTGCGTCTTTTGAATAAAATCGGTGAATGTCACAAGTCGTTACAGGTGGGGCAAGATTTTAAAATGTTTGATTTGTGATAAACACCTTTTTCTTACAATATTTACTGCAGTTTATAACCAAGTGAAGGTAAATCGTCATGTAACTACGTCAGTTAGAAGTTTTGATAGCGTGAATACCATTTAAAGGCGTCTGACAATCGACCAAAAAAAAAAGTTTGCCCCTGGCTATTGAGATTCCGTCTCGACACTCATATAAACCTGAAAGCCTGTCAAATAATGCATCATATTTTTAGAAATCTTTAAACCAAACACCTCTTCTGACTTATCAACAGCGATATTACAGAGTGCTTGATTTTTTAATGGTAAGTACAGATTTACTCTTTCTTATTGAATTACATTTGAAATTGGTAAAAACTTTTTAAACTTGTAATTTGTATAAGTTAAGAAAACCAAAATTAATTCTTTATAGATGGGTTTCCTTATTTTTTAGTGTCAAATTAAGAAAACTATTTGATTAATTGATATTTCAAATGAATTACCATTTCTTCTTAATCATATTATTATGTATTTAATGTATGTACAGTCTGGATACAAAAAAAATATTTTTTGATCTTTCTTGATTGGTCACTCATTGGAATTCTGCTGGTAATTCTCTTCTAATTTAGTTTATTATGAATTAATCATTGACATGTGAAACAAACGAGTCATTAGAACACATCTATTTTCTATTCATATAAATATTAGCATATTCATCTTAATAAATGAAAATAAGGGAACCCATCTTTAAAGCAATATGAATGGTCCACGAATGAAGCTTTTCTTGGTCCATGTATCGGTATATCACTATAAAAATGAGGAAATGTTAATGTACCAACTGGTACCACCAGGGGATGCAAAAGTCTTATACTGGTCAATGATTTTGCTATGTAATTCAATTAATGTCTGAATTGATTCTAATTTTAGATGCATACCTTTTTAAGGAGATTATGTGTGGTGGCGCTTTGTTTGGGTAAGTTATTTTTTCTACAATAATTTTCAAATTCATTTTTACACGTTGCTTGACTTTTTATAATGTTGCTTATTCATTCAAAATATATTCTCTAGTTTACGTAGGTGTCAATATTAACTGCATAGTCTATACATTTTGTTTACGGTACGATACGGTACGACCTTCTCCAACACGACAAATCGAAATAGCAAAATCTATTTTCTGGCGTGTTGTTTCATGTCATCCGCTTGGTTTTTAATAAACGACATTTTAGATTGTGGTTCAATTTTTCTTGCCGTTTCAGCCAATGTTGAACAGACGTATCTGTGGCGTGTCATGCCGCAATGTTTTGTACCGTGTTGTGTCGTATTTGGTGTATAAAGGCCTTAAGTGTCCAAGAACGCTTTCACTTCATAAGAAATTGCAATATAATTCAATGCTTGGGTGAAAGGTGATTGCTTATGAATGGGATATTAAGATAATTGGACACCTTCTTAAGGCGTTTATAAACCATATCCGACATGACATATTACGATACGATACGACGCAAGACAACAAGACCTCTTAATACAAACCCATTGACTGGCAAAACAGTAGTATTATAAAATATTGCTGTAGTGTGTGCGTGTCATACGTAATAATGTCATATATAATTGATAATTTATATGGAAGATATGGAAAAACACGACAGAAAATAAAATTAAAATTGTAAGTTTTCGGAATACTTTTTGTTGTGTTGGTTCAGACCGTAGCCAATATAGTTGTGCAATTTATATTTTTCCATTTGTTTTTCGTGTCATAACTTGTCATTTCGGATCTGGTGTATAAGCGCATTTTGTTTTTGAAAATGAACAAAAGAAAAATACAGTTGAGTGTGTATATGAATTGAATTATTAATATACTTTGATTAAATTATATCTAGGGTATATCAAGGCGTCAGCTGATTTTGACTGTAGAAGAACATCTCAAAGCTGTGTGACAGGTACTTGTAATGATGTAAATGGAGATTGTGACTGTCCTACTGATGCTAATGGTGTGGCTACTCACAGAAACGCAGATTGTGGTCTTGAAATTGGTAGGGGTAATTTTATTTTTTTTACCGACTTGACAAACCCCGTCGCATATATGCCATAGAATACGATATATGTAGTTTAATGTTTTAAGATTAAGAGCTATAACTAGCGATTGCTTTGGGAACTTTAGACTTGAAGTGGTTGTTTGTGTAACGCCCTAGAGTTTGTTTAAACTTTACAAAAGCTATTCAAAAGCTGTTGAAAGGTGACATATGACTTGTTGTTGAAAAATTGGACTATGCAAGTTGTAATATTCTCTTATTTGTTACAGATTTCCTCTTCCTGAAAACCATTCAATATATTTCTTTTGTTCATGCGCTGATAATCCATCTGTCTTGCATCGATCTCATTAAAGAATACTATTTTCAGCTAAAGTAGTTCCTACAGCATTATGTGGTCCACCATGCTTGAATGGAGGTGAATGTTATGAGCCGACAGTAGGTACCTACATGTGTATGTGTCCAGAAGCCTTCTATGGAAACAAGTGTGAAAATCCAAGAAGTAAGTCATCGGTTTTCTGTACTGTTCTGTATGCGGTGATTCGAGTTTACCCAATTAATGTGCCACTCCTATATACATGTACATCATCTTGTACCTGTGTTGTTGATTTCATTTTACAAGCGCAATCATCAATCATTTCAGCATTTTAGAGAGTGAAACTCGAAACTCGCTCTCTGTCCTTTAAAAGCCACTACCATTGAATAACTGTCTCCCCCTCAATCGACTAAACAGCTTTAGACTCGTAGTTCCCACCATTATATTAATACTCTCGAGGGATTCCAGCAAATATCTGTATGGTAGGTTTCAAATAGTGGGATCAGATAATTATTTTCACTTTGCTTTGTAGGAGAAGAGTGCACCTGATGAGTCTAAATATAATAAATTGGTATGGATCTTCTAGATCTTCTATCTTTTTAATTACAGAAAAAGTCGAGTGTAGTGGTACTGAGATAACCATTAATTATATGCCCATACCCACCTTCAGTGGTGACATCTTCATCTTGGATAATCGAAATACCCCAGAATGTGCTTTTACTGAGGCTAATGGCATGTACACAGCTACATTTACTTATCAACAGTGTGGTGTTACAACTACAAACGACGAACCTAATGTAAGACTTAACATCATTCCTTACTGCCTAATATGATATGATAGCTCAAGCAGTTCATCCTAATTATGTTCCATTTCTATTTTTCATACCAAAACATGTATTGACACCTACTTTTCTCGTGCTGCCAACTGGTCATGCATAATTATTATATACCATTAAATGTTTTAAAATTAATGGCAGTGTTCGTGGCGGTATATTATTGACCATTTTCAGAGAGAATATCGTAAAGTTTGATATTGATAATGATAGTGTAATTTATGACCATCAAATGTAACTCACATATCGGGTAACTGTCAAACATTGGAAATCGCCTTGCATTTAATGAGGTATCACGTGAGATGAAGGTATGATTATATAAACTCTTTATTTTTTAGGCTGGAGATACATCCTACGAAATATCAGCTGCAGTACGATTCAATGCAAATATTGAAAGAGCAACTGATATGAAATTAACAGCTAAATGTGTAATTGACGGAACTGGACAAAGCAATTTGAACGACAACATTGGAACAGTTTCAGTAGATCAACGGTTAGAAATGTATTTCAAAGCAGCTGCATGAATTGCTTTTTGAAACTTTATATATATAGTTTATGTCTGTATCATTCATTCTCGTACCCAGAATTTAATTTCAATCAAAATCACTAATTCAGAATAAAGCCTTTGAAAATGTGTATTCCTAAGAAGCACGAAAGGTACAGAATACACTTCGCCAATATTGAATGACTCAATATCATCATTGATTAAATGGGTACCAGAATGTAACGTGATTATATGTTGGTAGAAGTATTGACTATTGTTATACTAATATCATTGGTATGTGTAAATTCATCATTTCCAAGATCATCATCACTGCTGTACTAACAACTACTAGCAAATATGGTGATCATCATTACCATCGGTTTACTGTGTAATCAACCATCAGCTTTGATCATAATCTAAATTGGCCAAAAAATTGTAGATGGTTAACATTAAACTCAAGGGAAAAAAACTAATATTTTTTAATTTTATTTTAGGACTGATTTAACCGAAGAAACAGCTTTGACAGAATATCAACCTGTATCATTCCAATTACAAGGTAAAAACGGAAATCCCATGCCAGTACCAGTTAACCTTGGTGATGAATTAAGGATCTACATACCTTTAGCCGATACCGGAAGTAAGTGATATTTGTCCTTCTGTTATTTTGACCTTTAGCAAATGTTATTACATATTATTTTGGAAGTTGAAACACACAGCTCACTTTAACTTAAACGCGACACTCAAAAGATATAGTTTTGCAGCAGTGCCTAAGATTTGGAAGTTGGGATTAACTTTCTGAAACAGTAATATATAGAACAGGGCATTTTACGACTGAACATTACTTTATTGTACGAGTAATTGTATGGATTGAAGGTCGATTAAGTCATGTTACTCGAAGGTTTGATATACTATAAATGGATTGTTAATTTCAGGATACACTAAACTTAAAATAACCGAACTTCAAACAAACAATGGTATGGTTGAACAGGATTTGGTTATGGAAACTTTAATATTTAACGGGTAAGAATTCATAATTCATACTTACTCTTACTCTTACACTTGATATCACCACCAATATCAAATACTTACTCATGATGATGGGAATACACCTTTTGTTCCCGTTTCAAAATCCCAGCGCAGGAGAGGGAAGAAATTTGGCCTGATATTAATTAGACTCTTACAATGAACATTTAACACTGAATTACGATCTCTAAATCGACCTCATCAATCACCCTCCCTCCCTCCAACCATATTCTTACTATGCACTTACATCCAGTGGCGGAGCCAGCTTTATGTCCGAGGAGGGGAGGGCGGGGGTGCGAATATCTGAGCTTGCCCGAATTTCTAACCTAGTTATGACACGTTTTCGGGGCTTCGAGGGAGGGGGTGGAGGGGGGGGGGGGGGCGCCACTGCTTGCATCCATCGACATCAATCTAGGTCTATATTTGTTATTTCAGCTGTTTGACAGATATTGGTGAAGCTCTTGTGACCGGAGATATTTCATCAGACCCTGCAATACCAGCTATCATTATCAACTTTATGGCATTTAGACTTCGAGGATCACCACAAGTCAAATTTGACGCCAGGGTCCAAGTTTGTGAAGGTACTGATACATCTTGTGACTCGGTAAGGACTTTAAATCAATATACTCCAATCATTTAAGATTAGCAAGTATTCTAATTGAATATGAATGTTGTTAACATGGTCCAATCAGAGGCTTAAAAGTGAAGAAGAGATGACAATCGAATATATTGACAATCGAAATTTGACATCGAAAATTGGGATTTAACATCCACAATTGAGATTCGACATTTTCACTTTAGATTAGCAATCATAATCGAGATTCGACATCAACAATCAACAATCGGTAATTGAGATTCGAGAATTCTTGTTGTGAGAAGTATTATCTTTATTACAGGTAGTCTGTCCATCACCACCACAATCTGTTCCATCTAATCCACAAAATATTCCACCAGCTAATCCACAAAATATTCCACCAGCTAATCCACAAAATATTCCACCAGCTAATCCACAAATTAGTCCATCAAGTAGTCAAAGAAAGAGGAGAGCTGCTCCAGATAATGAGGTTATTTTACACGAAACATTAACAGTCCTAGATCCCAGATCTAATGAAAAACTGCGACTACCCCACAACAAATCAGGTAATTATTATAACAGCTATTTAATATCCCCCCACCCACACTAGATGTAACAGTATAATCTACTGGTCTTTGATTCGGCAAAAGCTTATATGGTGTCGTATAAATAAATTTCCAGATGATCTTTTTATCAAATGATAACGGTTTTCTTTTCTCAGACATAAAGAGCCAACAAAATGCTGATCCTCAACAATGTTTACAGTCAACAGAAATCATGGTGATGGTGATCGTACTTATTGTTGCTGTTGTTTTGTTGTTGGTGATCACCACATGCTTAGCTGTTAAATTCATGAAACAAAGAGCTGCTCAAGTTAAAATCTACAATCCAGATATGCCTACTGGAAACAATACCGTCCGAATTCCACGTGCTGCATGCTAGAAACAAGTGTCCGGCTTCTGACATTTCACTACAGACAGTACTATTAAAATTTGACATTTAAAAGACGAAAAAGTAAGGTGTAGATTGTTGTGGGTTATTAAATCATACATTATTACCATTATTCTTTTAGTTGAAAAATGATGAAACTGAAGATAATCACCAAACAGATTGTAATAGGTTTTATTCAATTGCTAAAATATTCGATTTGTTGCTTTGACTATTCTTTTATTTGTTGATTAAAACCAAACAGGGTAATTGGCGTAAGATATTTGTAAACAGAAATTAACCATGGTAATTGGTGTAAGAAATTTCCTTTCCGGAAACCGATGGAACATTAGATTATTCAAGAATCTTTATAGGAACAATAAAGAATATGATGGAACCTTCTGGAAGGAACAAGAACTAGAATTCCCTTGAAGATTCATACTTCTAAAATCGTCTTATGGCTAAAAAAAATTGCTTATTTCCATAACATTTTTTTGGATTTTTTTTATATATATATTAGCTTGGAATTTTTGTTGTTAGTATACTTTACTTATTAATGAAAGAAAACGTTACTATATAATATCAAGACTTATTTACATTTCCTAGTGCATTTACTTTGCAACACGGGGTAATTGGGGTAAACAGAACACACCCAGTGTCATTGGTGCAAGATATTTGTTAACAGAAAATATGAACCTTCAGTGCCACCCTCCATCTCATACATCTCATCCCTTTCCATAAATATATAGTCTTGTTCAATGGGCGTGACTGAATTCACAATTTATGTAGATATGAAATTGTCTCTTCCCGAGAATGTTTTGAATTTCTTATCAATATAGACACACAGTATCAAGAGTATGTAGTGTTTACAAATACTACGTCTAACTCACTGGTTAATGAACTGTCCGTGTATTAGAGGCACGGGTTGTGCCCCTTATTTCATTAATATAAAAAATAACAGCAAACTGATCCTTGTCGGTTCATTTAAACTGTATATGCAGAAGCGCTATAACAAAAATATAACCTAGACACTCATTATTTCGTTTCTTGTGTCCACTACGTTATCTTGATTTAAATTGGTATCAGTTAGATAGTCACAGGAAACCTATTTTGTCTTGGTCTCGACGACTATATTCAATCTTAATAATAATTGGGGAACATCTGTGGTTTGCTAAATTAAAACGTAACGAATGACGCATAGAGCTATATAAATATGATTCACAATAACAAAAAGTTCCCACTGTTGAAATAGTGCACAATACATCAATTGTAGAGCTATATATATATATATATTAAAACAGAACCTAAAAGAACACACAAGACAAGCAAGAACTGAAGATCGCATAGCGTGAAACTTTGAGAAGCAACATGTGTCTTTAGGTTCTGTTTTAATATTTTAAAAGATAGCTTGCCAAGCAAGGTAACATACGCCAACTACCAGCTGTCAGACATGATAACAAAATCTTTAATGGCTTAATAATGAAATTTGCATTTACCGTAAAGCTGCATGTGTCTAGGTAAAAATGGTGAATTCTGTTGTGTCTTCTTGGACGAGACTCTAGCAGTGATTTGTCTAGTGATAGCAATGTTGCGACCTCAATATAGTCGTTACATTATGAGGCTTTGGGCGATAATTCTGACACTTACTAAATACGCTATATCTGGATTGGTAAACCAATGCTATTTTGTTTTCATTGACTTTGTTTACAGGTTTAAAAACATTTCTTGCCATTCTTTGTTTAAGGTTACATAGACAGTGTTTTTATAAGATAGCTTGCCTGGCAAGGAAACATACGCCCACTGGAAGCTGTCAGAAATGATAATTGAGTCTTGGGTGGCTAAAATATACATTTTCTCATTTCAAAGATCTTCATAATGCATTTGTAGAGTGAATTTATATATATATATACATATATATTTATTGTGACTTATTTATGCTGTGTTTTCACAACATTTTTCAGAATCATTATTAATAACCCAAGCACATCAAATCTTAAATCTTTAAATATGTTTTATCAGTCAAGGACAACAACTCAAAGAACATTATCAAAAAATCATCAAATTCAACTAGAACCAAGGCCTCATCAATATAAACCACGCCCAATTTCATTAACTCAGATAAAAACTGTCTCTATCGTCATCACAAACAAATTCTGACGCGTTTTTCTAAGTCAAGATCAATAATTCTAAAACCCTCAACGAAAAATCGTCAAATTGTAATCAGTTCAAGATCGCATCAATATAAATGATCACACCAGATTTCATTTAAATCATATGAAAACTGTAGTCTCTATTGTGTTCACAATATTTGACGCGTTTTTTCTTAGTCAATGGCAATAACTTAAAAACCGTTCATCGAAAAATCGTCAAATTCGACTCCGACCAAGATCTCATCAATATAAATGATCACACCAAATTTCATTTAAATCAGATGAAAACTGTAGTCTCTATTGTGTACTCAAGAAATATTGACCGATCGAAGGACACGGTAACGCCAATTACGTCCACATTTCCATGTGGGCGTATACAAATTTAAAGCTTTAGTAACTTGTTATAATAATGTTTTACAGCATAATGACCAGTTTAATCTGCTGGTAAACATAATTCAAATATATTCATAATGATTTAGAACATCAATATTACACACACGGTAGTCTCACGTTTCTGTCTTAGAAAGAACCTCATCTTTTTAAAAAACTACCACGTTAGATTTACCGACATGTTCCATTTATTGCAATATACCTCAAGGACATTTAAACGTTTTTGAAGATCACCAATTGTGTATGCAGAGCAAATATGTCAATGGACTGGTCAATAAATATTCCTCCATCCCTGTTCAACATGAATGCTAATTCGTTGATATACATGTCAAATAGCCATGGCTTCAGTATACAGCTCTGCCTTACACCAGATTCACAGTTGAAGCTAATTATGTCATAGTTTGCTCACACTGTGACCTTAACACAATTATAAATACTTTAATCAATATATACTTTAGAAAATGTGCACAGTAAAGTACTGACTAAATAATATATTTCTGCTCTATGGAGTTGAGAATATATATGTTGTCTGTTGCCGAATAATTGCTCCTGAACCCAGCCTGTTCCTCGATAAGCTTTGTATTTTCCCATTGGTTTATGAAGTTATTATTTGTATGCTTGAAGCGTCACCAGTACGTGACCTTGGTATAAATCTCGTTAGAATACATTGGAGACTCCCCCCCCCAAAAAAAAAACGAAACGTAAAAGTAATCTAATATAAATTAGATTGGGGTGACCCACACTCCCCATAGACGATGCAAATTTCCATTTGTCAGCTCTTTTTAAACATCATCATTTTTGTTCAAGGACATAGTTCTTCAAATCTTTGCAACACACACAAGACTTAAATGTCTTCTTTTCCAATATATTTTATTCTTATTTTAAGACATTTAAAATCCATTTACGAAACAAGCCACCCATGTTCACAAGCAGGCTACGCTCGTATATACAGGCTACAAACCTATTCATGAACACAAAAATATATAAATGTCCCTTTAAGACAGCCTATTTAGCACCGAAATTCATATCTTCCGACACTAATTTAAGAGCTTTATAACTCATAACAAATTAATGTGTTTTTAGAGATGGTGATTCGGGATTTATTTTTTATCAAATATGTCTAAAGAATGACATTGACATGCACGAAGGATGTTCAACTTCCGTGTTTTTCTGTGAATGATTCAGTCATCTCAAAGCATAATTGACAGTTACACCTAACACGTAGAATTTGATTGTTCTCTCATTGTATATGTTCTTCTCATGACAACAAGACATATCGGTGGTCTTATTACACCTCAGGCAAACTTCAAGTAAAAAGAACTATTTAAAGCTATTTCGGCTGTCGAGTTTGGAAACCCACCCATTTTTGACGAATGTATTCGGCTGTCTAAAGGTAACTTGAGATTGTAATTTACGTGTGCCATTTTGGAATATGGACTGTATTTGTTCCATTAATGGTTAATATAAACTCAAGGTTGTTTCCTGTCAATCAAAAAGTAAGTGCTTGTTTTTTAATGTCTTTTCACTCTAGCCATTGAAAGCGTCTGACCAAATGCAAACGAAGAGGTCTCAAAAAATGACTCTACATCCGGTATGATACCATGACATGAAGGACGACGTAGACGAACACAGAATGTACCTTCAAATTGAGCATAATTGTTATGTATTACATGCGCCGACCCTTTTCTGTGCTTTACGGATATTTGACGTTGGTAGACATCCGAGTAAATGCGATATGGTTTCAAGAATAACACCACAATAACTTGGTTCAGGAGATTCCTTTAAGTAATTTCATGCACCGAGATAGCAATGCGCTTAAATACACTCCATGAAACCTGCCTTTCAAAAGATGTTTTGATCTTCCATTTTAATATTTTTGCCAAAAAATTGCCTTAATTAAAAGTATATTAATAGAAGAAAATGAGTCCAAACGCCAAACTGAATCATTTCAAATAGAGAAAAAAATGCAAAATGCAATGATGTTGTGTTCCTGATACTGCTTTGTCCAAAATGGCAACAAATTTTGAATGACAATAAAAAGGGGGTCAGTAGCACGAACGACAGTAAATTGCCTACTTCTGTTGACATTTTCAATCCCATAATGATTATTTTATTACTACGGTTTGTATATGGTAATATAGTAACAATTTGGTCAACTTACCACTACCAATACTTTGTCTTCATTACCATTAAAGACGTCAAATTTGACATGATTGAAGGCTTACGAGAGGAAAAAAATCTATTTTGACGTTGGTGCACGGGAATAGAACAGGATGTTTATTTCCTTCATATATTTCAGAAATTGCAAATGGCGTGGATGTTATTTCATGTGGTGTGTTTAATCTTCTTTGGTAAGGATTCTTTTATGATGGAGAAGGGTTATATAGGCGAATACCTGTTCCCTAATCCCATTCATACTTTTAATGAATAAAATATTGTTTACAAAAAAAAAATGATAAGAATATGCTCAATTGTGGAATTCTTGGTCTTTACCAGTATCAAAAGTGAAGGGTCATTTTAAGCTCTCTGTGCGACAAGACTTTACAAAACGAGCTATCGATGAATAAGGTCAGCCACTGCTTTATGCAGTTTCCTTTATGTATTCAAACAAACGCAATGTCTTATGAAATATCTAGAATTGAGCTCTATGTACTAGCAATGTCATTCGTTAGGCGATATTGGTAGCGTACCAGAAACATTTCGATACAATGCGTTTTCTGTAAAGTCAGCCGTACAAAGGCTGACACTAGACCGATTTGATCCGACTATTTTTCATTTTTTTTGGTTCCATCCTACTGCTGAGTTAAACGTTCGGCCTTGACTTCCGGTTGTAGTCTTTTCGTGACCAAAAGATAACAGATTTGATGATAACCAATGGTTACACAGTACGCTTATCAACATCTATAATTGGATTTGGTAATGTGATGACATGAAACCAGGAAGAGGTACTACTACGTAGTTGTGCCTTCACCCAATTGAGCATACTGAAGTCACGATCTAAAACAATACATCATTGTTACATGTATATACCCAATAAAACTATCTTGTCTATACATCAGAGCTAATGTTTGACATAAAGAAATAGACTGAAGGTTTTATACGTCCTGGTGTCAGTAACACACTGGGACGAAAATTGAATCTTGTCATTTTCATGACGAAGATTTCGAATCATCTTCTCGAAGATTCGTTTATTGGTCTGAATTTCGATTGATGAATATGCAGGATTGAGGGTCAGACATAGTGAAACAACTACCATAGGTGCTGAGTTAATCAAGTCCACGGGCCGCAATTCAAGAAATTTCTTTAAATATGTACCAAAGTATACAATTATAATCATAGTATAGTAAGTAACCAGCAATATAAAAGTCTGATTGGAATAACATTAACTACAGATTGAAATTCCTTAAGCTCCAATTAACATCCACTTTTTTGACTTACAGAGGAGTGTCAGAATATAGGAAAGCATATGTTAGAAAGACTCTCTGTCCATTTAATACGATAATCCAACGATTAAATATGGATTCCCTTACGTATGAAAATGAAAATGCCAATACTTATATGAATACAAAATAGAGTTTGTCTCACATGTCCATAATTAATTCATAATTTGCTAAGGTGTAAGAGAATTACCAGCAGAATTCCAATGAATGATCGATCAAGAAAGGTCAAAAAGTCTTTTTTATTGTTTATCCAGACTGTACATACATGGACATTTATTTGCTTAAAACCTTCAATTATGCAACAAGAACATAATTATGATAATTCATTAGAAATACCGATTTATCAAATTAGTTTGCTTAATGTGACACTAGAAGATGAGGAAACCGATCTTTAAGGTTATAGAGCTACGGATTAGGCACCGTTCATTGTCGATCCTTTAAACAAAGGAAGAGCCAGAATTCAAAGCTGGTGAATGATGACCCTTTGTAGTATAGCTTAATTAGGTGCCAGAAGTCGGACGTATTCAATTCGTGACTGATAATTGACAATTGCAGGCCTAACTTCTGTTTTATGACAATAAAAACAATAAACTTGTTTCACCACATTCCTCCTTTCCTAATGAGATGTAATTTTTAATGTCAAAGCATGGTCGCCGAAATAGATATCTAGCCTCCTAAATCATTTTCCACAACTTCCTCCTAGAATATTTAGATTTGAAGATTTGAGAATGGACAAATAAGCAAGACCACGTATTCTCGAAACCATGTTAGCGCTAGACACAGTGTTAGCAGTTAAGACCTTGGGACATCCTGGCACTCGCTTCCAACACAATTGTTTTGTTGGTTGATGGTTGTGAGCCCATATCTTCATATCAACGAGCATGTGTTTTCCTTACCATCCAGATAAAGTTGATAATGTGTATAGATAATCCACAACCATGACCATTTTCAAAATAATATTCTTTGAAAAATAAGGGGGTTGTGGGGGCTGGGGGTTGTAAAGGGACTTCATCTTTGAGATTTCGTTTCTTGTGTACGTTGTATTGTACGTTTCCCCTTTGTCTATAATTCAGGGGAAGTTTCCTCGGTGTATTTCGAATGTAGAAGAATAGGCACGACGTGTCGCAATGGCGGAGTTTGTGTCGAGACCAAACCAGAGTGTGCTTGTGGAACACGTGATGTTTTTGTCGGCCATGACTGCTCTCTAAAAGTAGGTAGGTAGACCTTCAAAAGGGGCTATTCAACTCTTTCACCAAAGGTTACTAAACGTATCAACGTATTGTGTAAATATGCGGTATCGAAGGTTAAGGAGTTCATTTCATTATTTCTGGTTCAGACCTGGATCTAGAAAGTTAAGATTATGTAATTGTAGTCCCATTCAGAATACAAAATTAACAGATTACAAATTACCTTGTGACCAGATTCCTATGACCAATTAACTTTGTCACAAAATTACTGTGACCAATTTACCTAGTGACAAAATTACAATTTTCCTTGCCACCCGTATTACTGTGACCAATGTACCTTCTGACCGGTATTACTGTGACCGGTATAACTGTGACCAATGTACCTTCTGACCGGTATTACTGTGACTAATTTACCACCTGATCGTACAACAGTAATTGCTTTACGTATGAATGTATTTAATTGACCAATATTTATCAGTTTGTTTTTACCTGATCAGCACCCCCCCATAAGAGAAAAACCGACCAATTTCATTACTGCAACTAAACACATACATCATTGCCGCTCTGGATATATTACTTGCCTCTCCGAACAATCAAGTCTGACTACGGGCCTGGACCTGAGGGTTATAAACAAGTGAGCATTTACATCATGTCTCTATTTCAGACGATGTAGCGTTGCCGCAAGAATTATGTGATCCACTGTGTAAAAATGGCGGTGTATGTCGATCCATACCAGGCGGTTTCTTCAATTGTTATTGCAATGCAGCATTTTTTGGTAAAGACTGTTCCCAGAAGCGAGGTAAGGTCAACGCATACACTAATTTAAAAACCAGGCTGTACCTTCATAGGCAGTACAAAGCTGAACGCTTTAGTGCAATGATAATTGTAGGAAGGTGCTTTAATGAAAAAAAAACCCAAAGAGCTAATGATAAAAACCACCAAAGCAAGCCTGAAATCCAACATAACAGTTTGGCAATATATTGGTAGCAGCTAATATACTCTTCATATGAGGAAGTATATCAATCATAAATGAGGAAGTATTTCATAATGAAAGGTGCTACTATGACTTTCCGCTTCTGTAATTTGGGTAGTATGATTATATGCAGTTCATCATCATGCGTTGCAATTTTTTTTAAATAGAATAGAAAGATCATTAGCTTCTAATGTTTCGTCAATATGTGGTTTTGAATTTCGGGTTTCAAAATAGCGGTTTGGATCGTTAGTAATTGGTTTATTTATTATCCACATTTCAGCACATGTTGTGTTTTAGACATTTAAATATAGTTCACCTTTTGGGTTTCACAAATTTAAAAAATAAGTTACTCTTGTGCCTTTTTCTCCATTAACATATCTGTGTTCCAGGGACAGTGAAATGTGCTGGTGACAGAATGACAGTAGAAATGACACCATTTCCACCCTTTGATGGTCGAGTATTTGTCAGGGGGAAAGAAAATGATCCAAACTGCAGGTTTACTAGGGTGTATGGAACTTACTCGGCAACATTTTTATTTAACGGACCTTGTTCAGTTGAAAAGATGCGGGATACACCTACGGTAAGTGGAATGTTTAATTGAAAGAAAGGATAACATTGACTGCATGAATACATGTACAAGGATCCTATAAAGGATTTCAGGAAATTTTGACTATAGCTTCAAGTTGTATCATTTAGATTTCCGGCATGACGTCTGTGGTTTCTCTAATTCCAAAAACCGACTTTGACTTCAATTCATTTTGATGAGGGCGACGCCGTCAGTGGCGATGTCAGTGAGGGTACATCAGGGGCATTTGTGCCCCTAGAAAACTGGTTTGCACCCCTAATTGTATCCCCAATTTTTTTAAAAATACGATTTCCAAACGTTCCAAAAAAAAACAATGGACGTCAGATGGTATTTTCCTAAGGCGTTCCTAACATCAAGAATTTCTATCAAAAAGACTCATCAATAATAGTTTCCGATGAGCTCCACATCAAGTAAGTTTTCTAATGCAGGGCAACAATTGTTGCTAAAAGCGCCCACAATGATTTTTATTTCTATTTTAGCCAGGGGATGAAACATACAAAGTAGAAATAACAGTACTACACAGTCAAACAATACAGACCAAATACGACATGTTATTTACAGGTTTATGTGTCCATTCTGGTACGGGTAGCAATAATATTGGAGATCAAACTAGCAATATCGGTGACAAACCAGGGTAAGTCCAATAAAGGCAAACTATAAAAATATGGGATTTTACGTCCTACTAAAACATTTTGATTGAATAACGACTTTTCATACGAATTTTTTGATATACTTCTTCATATGAATAATCGTTAACTGCTATTGTCTTGCAATATTTCATTGGAATTTTTATATTGGTTTGGATCTTTAGAACTTGTTTTTTTTTTAATTATTGCCTGAACTACCAAAAAAACAAGTATCTTTGACAAGGAATGGAAATGGTGAATGGTTAAGGTCACCATCCAAATTTGTTGGCAAATTACGAAATTAAATCCCACAGTATTTCAACGCTGCTGATTAGAAAATGGTCATTAAGACAGACCTTCAGTTAGATAAAAAAAAAGTTCGCAGTCTCAAGATTATGGGGACAAAAGGTCTAACGCTCCATGGAATACACTATTTGCTCGCGTCAAGTAATCCCAGGAAAGGAGAGGGAAGAACAATTGATTAGCTAGCAGAAGGTTTTGGAACCTAACTTGGGTGGTTGCGTATAAAAAAGCTAATAAGAATAAAGAACGAATTTTGACCTAATTTTTTATTAGATACTCATGGTTGACTTGTATTTTAGAGGACCAGATGAAACAACCAGCTCCAACTATCAACCAGTTGTATTTGAATTACAGACCGTGTCTGGATCTAATATTGTTCCTCCAGTATTTATTGGTACAGAACTACGATTATATTTCGCCCTATACGATACAGGAAGTATGTTTGTTTTCATTTTGTAACAAATTTATTTTGAGAGAGAGATTTTACGGTCAGACTCTCGGCAATTGCCAAAATAAAAGCAAACACATCTCGATCAATATGGCCGCGTTATTTCTGTATTCCATGAGCTGTTCTCCAATTTGTTGCCAGATTTGATCTGAGTTTTCGACCTATATATATTTATTGAAGTGTATCTAAGCTTCAAACGCAAAGTTATTCTGGAATTGACATAGATGCTGCTTTTGACTTCAGGAATAGAACAAGCTCTCTGATATCAATGATGAAATTTTATGATAACAATTGTGTTTAATTGCCAAAAATGGGACCGATATTACCAATGTATCTGTATGTCATTTCAGAATACAAGAAAATCTATATTGCTGATTGTGTAGCTTTGAATGGACTGACTGGACGAGATCTTCGGTCTTTAACTATGGTGAAAGATGGGTAAGAAGGCTTATTTTTGTCTTATATCGCTTAAAAAGGACTGTAGACTGTCGATTATATAGGCGAAATACATATTTGCTGACTTATAGGAGAACCGTGTGCCGGATTTTAATTTTGAAAGTTGATACAGATAACTGAAATTGAACAGCTGGTGAAACAAATGAAAATTATATCCCTGTAAAGAAAATGATATATAAAACCTAATAATGTCGTACACTTCTTTCTTATTTTGTTTATGGCTGATTATTTTTTGTTAGATCCTTTTTAATTGGCCTATTGCCATAATAATGCAACGTGACAATTAATACCAAGTCACCTCTTCAAACCAGTAAATCTAAATTTAGGCATGACTGTATTCATAACTGAATCATTTACGAAATAAAACTAATAAACGGAAATTTAAGTCAAGTGCGCTGCACCAGTATGTCATAACGATTTAAGAGAAATCAAAGAGATTTTCAAGCCTTTTATATGTGAATCTGAGACAGTTTAAGCTTCTTCCTGCACGATCTTTTTTACCATCTGACATTTAGTGTTTCTCATTTACGAGATAAGAGAAGGATCACAGGAGCATCAGGCCGAAGCCAAAACGAAAAAGAAAACGGCAGCTATGTCCTCGATCATCTACTCAATGTCAAACTATTATGAAATGCGTCTAATTTTTGTATTACGTAAGTTTGTTTATGCAGCGATTTTTATTCGACTGTACGTTACTTACAGAATACAGCCATAGCCCACGATTAAGAACTCAGCTACATTGTTTACAGTTTATATGTCGAGTGCACTGATTGGCTGTATTCGGTAGAGTACAATCCAATCAAATTGACATTGTGAACATGGTCCTCCATATACGTATAAAGCTTAAAAACATTGGTGGGGCATTTAATTTTGAAAATTCATTTCATTGCAGATGTCCAACAGATGAAGGAAGAAGTGTAGTTATGGGACAATTAGTTTATGATCTAATCACTCCATCAGTAGTGGTCAATTTTAAAGTATTCAAATTCGTTAATTCTGATACTTTATCGTTTCAATGTAACATTCGTGTATGTACAGCCAGTGAAACAGATTGTAATCCTCCGGTAAGTAACAAACTAGTTTATTATGAGGATTGGTTGAAAAGTCCATTGGCTGACTCGGAAGTAGGTATAATGAAACCTGGTATACATTGAATTCAACAATGAAACCAACCACATTGTTTCTTTTCAAATCAAATGACGCTGATTGAATGACCCAAGACTTTTCAATCCAACCTCGTAGCTTGCAGATTTTGACACGCCTCTCACCAACAAATTAGGATCATCGAATACTTCCGGCATTATCGAATCTCTGATATCAGAGAATATTTTGGGTTATGGCCTGTCATTTTTTCGATAGTATACACATCATCTGACGATTAAATTGACGTAATTTGTTTTGTTTCAGCAATTTTGTCGACCATCAAAAAATTCTATTCGAGGGAAAAGACACATACATCTTCATTCTAGAGAGTTTACCCTGTCTTCCAACAATTTCTTTGTTAAAGAACCTTTAAATCGAACCCATACTCAACGAATAGTGAAAATTGGTAGGTTTGAAAATTGTATTACCTTATGAGTAAAGTGAACATATTGCATTTCAAGAATTCATGAAAAGAATGACTTATTCCAGTGCAAAGTCATATGCTTTGGCAGCGAAGGAAAGCTCGATGATCATGTAGTCTATGTTTCGTTTTTAAAATTATTCCAGGATCTACATTTAAGATCAATGATTTCATACTGTCTTTGTTCGTTTTCGTTAGGAAATCCTTTATTACACAGATCATTTAATGGTTGATATAACATAAATAAGAACATTGGATGTATAGCAATTTCGTCAGAATATGGATGAGAAGTGGAATCAGATAGTACAACTAATCTTATTTCAATTTCAGATTCAGGTTTAGATTCGAATATTTTTTTTGATTGATTTGTATTTAAATCAGATTTGAATGTACAACTACTCTCATTTCAGATTCAGACATCGTGTAAGGTGATTTGTATTTTAATCAGATTTCATTGTACCACTAATCCCAGTTCAGATCCAGGTTCAGATTCCGATATCGTGTTGGTTGTTTTGTATTGTAATCAGATTTCAATGTACAACTAATCTCATTTCAGATTCAGGTTCAGATTCAGATTCAGATATCGTCTTGGCTGATCCAGAAAGTTGTTTAGAAACAAAGGGAATGATGACGACAGTAATCGTTCTTGCTATTGTGGTGGTGATTTTAGTCGTTGTTTTATTATGTATTGCTGTCAGATTCATCAAATCGAAATATCAAAAAGGCGGCAGAAACGAACCTCAGACATCACGACTTACGACGTGGCTATTTCTTTAATCGTAAAAAACCCTGAATTTTTTATAAACCGAATTTGTTTTTCTTGACCAAGGGGGCGTATTTGAGGTCGAGCTATGTTAAACAGTCATATTCAAATACAGCTTTATATATTTTGTTTCGTTTTTTATGCGTAACTTTACTCTAAATCGTAGATCTGACAAAGCTTTTCCCATTCGTATCTGCGGTGGCCATTGTCTGACAATAACCTGATATGCAGCTGGAAGAAAATCTTCCTTAATTGTTACAAAATATGGTTCATTCGTCAGATGTTAGTTATCTCCCTTGAAGACTTGAGAAGTCAATCAGATGTCAACAATTTAATCATTTCGTTTCCACGAAAGGAAAGACAATTGGAGACATTGCAGACCTTATACGATGGTCATGATTGCTTAAGTGTTTTGCCTACCGGCCATGGAAAAAGCCTGATTTTTCAGATGCTGCCATTGGTCTTATCATAAAATTTATTGTCACATGCCCTAATATTAGAAAAGTAGTCCGATTTATCCACCAGCTGCATAAAAGGTTATTGTCAGGCGTAGCGAGAATGGCCGACTTATTTACGATTGGGCTATTATGTATCACAATGTAGTGTAGTAACTTCCAAATTACATTAAGTCTAACGGCACATCTTTCAGAGGGTCCAAATCAATGTAATATTGATATACAAAACAATCACTTTATAATCACTTTAAAATATTTCTAGTTAAAACTTTCATTAGATCATTTGATTAGTCCAAGCATATCTAAAGACTCTGAACATATCGTTATGAAAAAATCACTCAGATTCATACGTAGTGTGCATTTAAATGTATAATAACGTACAGAATTACGAAGCATATGTATTGTAATACGAAAAACTGGTATCTTATCAGTCCTTGGCATGTATGTACATTGTATTTTTATTTTGTGATATTCCATCCTATTGCGTTATTACATCAGATATAAAAACATATTTATTTCTTTCGTTTTGGTTGCTGTATGTTAGTTGCTTTCATCCCATTTTAAGTACAGAAATTTTGTGTCAGAGTGCCGTGACTTTTCGACCTGGTCCCCCAGGTTTACGTGTCGCAATTTGTTCATTAACATTTCGTTTAACGCATCAAACGTATGTAATCAATGGCAAAATGTCCACGTTGACATTTCAAAGATAATGCACCGGCCTTGAAAAAAATGCACCTTTTGATAATGGTAGCAATATCTCTCACAATCGCTGTTATGAACAAGTTTAGTCAAGTCGGTCCGGACTTCGAGTTTTGAGTTTAGATGAGATAAAGACCAAAGATGCATATACTCTTATCTTGAAAATAAGATATCTAGAAAAGTTTAAGATACATCATTCGAGATAATCAAAATTCTTATCAATTTTGGTGTTAAAATGGACTTTGCAATATAACTTTGAATTTGTACTACGATTTTTATCAAGTCATTAAGTTTAAGAGTTAAGTGGTCATTATGGTGAACAGTGTAACGTTTCCATTCAATTTCGAACTTCCGTAGTAATTATAAATTATGTATATAAACATTAATAATCATTGTTCGTTTCATTTTATATAATTTATCTATATGACTGTTTCTTATTGGGATTTATAACTTTTTAGGATTACAATATGTTATTATTGGGATTATCATTTTTAATAACTATTTATAGTGGTAAGTAGTGATCTTTACATAATATTCAGGATGGAGATATTTCATTCTTTGTTACATACAATAGTTATTTCTATACAATGTTC
Organism: Lottia gigantea; assembly: GCF_000327385.1. NCBI lineage: Eukaryota > Metazoa > Mollusca > Gastropoda > Lottiidae > Lottia > Lottia gigantea. Next base: position 1,450,725 of record NW_008710245.1, read on the forward strand.
ATAAACTATAATACAATACAATACAATGAAGATTTAAAAAAACAAGCACCAGGCAAACATAAGTTTATGATACACGCACACGATTTAGTTCTATACTCAAAGCATCGATTTGTACCATTCACATTTTCAACCAGACGCCGTGTGACATTCTCCCCGAGTTTTGTTTATGCAAGTTTATAAGTATGTTTAAGCGCGACAGGCCCCGGTGATCTTAACCTCGACAACCCCCTACCCCCATAAAAAAATCTTGAACTCTTATCGACAAAGTGATCACGAGACAACTCTGCAATTCACTAAGATACTTTTCGGATACCAAATTTGTATTTTTCCTGATTTGAAGGGATATATTATTACCCAGGGGATTCCGTTTTGCACAATACCTTTGATGGGGATGAGCACAGACGTTATTTAACAATATTATGTTCAATCCCTGTTTGAATTTGATCTTCAATGGGATATAGGTTGTAGAGCACATCCTCCCACTTTCTGACTGGTTTGTACGTCCAACTTAGGTGAAGATAATGGAGAAGTCGAACCCGTGTAATTTATGAATATAATTGAAGCTACAATCTTCCCCAATGAGCACAAAATCTGCAGGAAAACCTTTTTGCCATCATTTTATATTCAATTAAATGAAATAGAAATGCAAATATGTCGTTTGTCGACCAGTCTTGAAACACCTGATACCACATTTCGTCAACGTTAATAAACTTGACATCCCTGTCGTAAGGACAACGTGGCTACAAATATTTCAAGAGGTTAACAAATCACGATTGGATAACCACGAGTTCTCATTTGTGATAAACTTGTGATTAGCGACAACCAGTTTAATCATTAACATACACTAACTGTTAGATAACGAATCCGTGCTTGGCACGAGACAGAACTACTACATATATCTATTAAGAAACCAACAATAACAAATATTTTCACAGTTATAACATAACTGTTCAGTTATAATAAGAAACTATTCTGAAACGGATGATAAGCATCTCATTTTCGTAAAATTGAACATTGCAATCACAAGTCATAATTGAACATCACAATGAACATTTAAATATTGAAATATATATTTCAAACCAAAAGTAAACATTCTACTTACCAAAGTGGATATTCAAAATACCAAAATATACACCAAAATGAACATTGAAGAAACTAAATGGACAATTCAAACATCAAAATGAACATATTTCATACACCAGAATGAACATATTTCAAACACCAAAATATACACCAAAATGAACACATTTCATACACCAAAATATACACCAAAAATAAACATATTTCATGCACCAAAAATAAACACACTTCATAGACAAAAATGAACATATTTCATAGACAAAAATGAACACATTTCATAGAACAAAATGAACATATCTCATACACCAAAATGAACATATTTCATACACTAAAATGAACATATTTCATACACCAAAATGAACATATTTCATACACCAAAATGAACATATTTCATACATCAAAATGAACATATTTCATAGACAAAAATGAACACATTTCATAGAACAAAATGAACATATCTCATACACCAAAATGAACATATTTCATACACTAAAATGAATATATTTCATACACCAAAATGAACATATTTCATACACCAAAATGAACATATTTCATACACCAAAATGAACATATTTCATAGACAAAAATGAACACATTTCATAGAACAAAATGAAGATATCTCATACACCAAAATGAACATATTTCATACACTAAAATGAACATATTTCATACACCAAAATGAACATATTTCATACACCAAAATGAACATATTTCATACACTAAAATGAACATATTTCATTCACCAAAATGAACATATTTCATACACCACAATGAACATAATAAATTTAATACACCAAAATGAAAATATTTCATACACCAAAATAAACGCTTACAGAAACTTGTAATCCACATTGCAGTTGTGAGTCAAAGATGTCCATATGGATGGTTCCATCGTCCTGGAAGTCAGTCCTGTTACTTGATAACTCACGATGATGTACCTTATACTTGGAATGACGCTCAGAATAGATGTACATCATTTCAAGGAGCTCTGGTCAAAATAAATACACAAGATGAAAAGGTAATGTACAAAATTTATTTCAGTTTATCACGAAGATAGGGGCGGTAATGGAAATGCGGAAATGCCAAGTTTCTAAGAACAATTGGTTATAACTCGTTTTGCGAAATCATCATCAAGATATATTGATGGAGCTAGGCGCACAATTTTTCAGAACTGAATGTTGGATTTACTTCAAAACGTCTTACAGATAGCCGTGACAGAGCTCTGACAGTTGTGTTTGCAAATAATGACTCTCTGTGTATCATGGTTTTCATCTGTTTTGGAGAATTGAATCCTCGAGCACCCATGGTATGTGAGCCGTACCTATTGCTGGAAAATTTGTTAGGGAATCACTGCTTGAGAAGCCACCATGGCTATAGAAGTTTTGAAATTGTGTAAGAGCTGTATAGGATGTAGATTTTAAATATCTATACCTACCCGGATCCTGAGTTTAAAAGCGATATCGTTATAATCTGGAGTGTTAGAAATTTGAATTAAAAATCATAATTAATATTTCTGTCTCGTATATAACATACATATAACTATATTATAATCTATAAGTACAACTTAATGATTAAAAAGTTAAAACTTGACCTACATTTCTCAGCTGGTGTACTTGACACAATTCTGTAAAACTTAAAATCTGAAGTTGAAATTACTACGATTTGGAATGCAATCATTTTATTTAAAAAAAATTTCGTAAAGCAATGTCAACATTAACCTTGACATAGAGTTGAAACGCTCATATTGGGAAATGTCTACGAGCAAGTATGGAAGACTATTCAGATCAACAACAACATCTATTTTTGTAAGAATGTACAATATAAGAAACTGTTGATAAAAGCCAAGACTCTGCTGAAGGTAAAAGCAGGAAAGCAGTACGGGGTGGGGTGGGGGCGGACTATGACCCATTAAAACTGAGACTAACCCGTCTTTGTCCCCACAACTGCATATTTCTTATCATTTTAATTGCCTCTGAGCCAAATTGACAATTTTGTGGGCGCTACCTCTTTCTAGCCTAATGATTCATAGACACGTCACGCTTCATACATGACATGGAATGACTACTCTTCGGACATGGATTACTCCCACTTTTAGTGTTGAAGACGAAAAATGTTAAAATAACCTCACAACGTAAGAACTATGATAGAATTATGTTCAATGGAAGAAAGGGTTATCTCACATACCTTGTAATTTCAAAGCAAGCTTATGTACCTTTAAATCTAAGAGTTCATATACGCGTCATGCGGATGCGTCATGCGGACATAAATGGCCCGTGCGGATACGTCATGCGTCAAATATGATTCCATATGTGCGTTAAACGTATGCGTTATCTTTCTTTTGACACACAGACTTCTAGACAGATGGATGCTTTGGTGCATAAAAAAGACAGGGTATCCCCACAAAATACGTCACATTTGGGAGATCTCCACGCGGAAAGGCGTCCGGATGCGTAAAATATCGCTACACCCGGCGTTTTTTTTATGCATGACGGAGACCATTTGACGGATACCGCTTCCGCGGTTTACGAGGATTACCCTCTTCGATTTCGATTTTTAACGCATGACGGATGACGGATCCGCATGACGCGTATATGGTATCTTAGTTTTAAGCTGAAATCAAAAAATAAAATGTTGTATCAATTTTAACAGGATTGGTTAATCTCCCAATTAAATAAAATACAGCAACTATTTAACAGTAGTAAAACAGCTACCAAGGTCACTGAATGGTGGATCGGACTTACTAATAGACAAGATAGTAATGACTTTGTATGGACAGATGGTACTCAGATGAACACAAGTTTGATGTATGTACTATTTTGGTCTCCAGTTATTTGTGCCAAATCTTCTTGCTGTGGTAGCGTCAGACAAGAAATGAACTGACATTTTTTGCTTCCTAATTAAACACGAAAACGGATAACACCATGCTGTGTACACGAAGGAAAAATAGCCAGGGCAGCGTCTTTTGCCTATAAACAGTCTTTAGATAACGTGAACGTTCTATACCAATAAATATGTTGTGAACCGAGCAAGACCCAGCACTCAACCACAAAGTCCATTTGATAATCACCTTTTATATCAAACATTTCAGAACTTTCAACACTGAGTCAGAAACTGATAAGCAAGTTTGCGTAAGAATTCAAAATCTGGATTTTAATGCTGTAAAGTGTACATTATGGAGACACTTTATTTGTGAAAGATCGAAAGGTACATTCTATATCAATCTACTCTTGCTTCGATGGTAATACCAATTGCATATGAAATTTATCTGCTTTTCTCCGACATGTGAAGTAGGCAGGTAGAAACACAGCTTCTCTTGTAACTCAATTCTATATGAATATTTATGTACAATTTTTTACACAGTTTTATCAATCTGTATTTGAATTTCAGATATACCATTAAAATGTGAAATTGATGAAGGTTGGACGAGTTTAAATGATAAATGTTATAAAGTATTTGATTATAAAAGAACCTACAAGAGAGCAGAGTAAAATATCTTCTTCACTTTGTTTAGTCTTTTACTGAAATGTTGAAAGGAACTCAAGTCGACTGTTGATTCAAAAAATCCATCGAACTTACATTCATATGAATCGATTAACCGACTGCAAACGATCGCACGTTCTGGCCACTGTCAAGGTCAAGATTCAATTGTTGTCAGAGCGTAGAACATGAGCTACTGATAACAAAGTCACCGATTGTGCATGCTTGGCTCTAAGCTCAGATTCATAGTTTAACACATTCTTACCAACAAGGTTCCATATTGTGGCCGAACACTCGTTGTCTAGTTAGGAACTGAGGATGTTTGGTTGCTAATTTTGCAGATGGGATATATTTCAAAACGTCTCAAGCTGCGCAAGAGTGAGACTCGGTGAACTCTTTAGAGAGGTTAAGGAAACACCCACCCCGGCACGAAAATGGGTAGAAACGAAAACAGCCTCACCCCAACGCCCCTTACCCACTGTTCCCTTAAACACTCGCAGTTGAGTGATCTATGTTACAGTGTAAAATGCCAACTTTCTGATGCTACATTAGCTACTATTCCGGACGACTCAACGCAGACGTTTATCTGGGGACTTGTTAAGAAGTATGGGGCTAATATTTGGATCGGTTTGTCCACTGTGATGCAAGGTGAACAGTACAAGTGGCAATGGATCAATGGAACAGATTTAATAGCTGATAAAGCGTACTGGAAAGATGGTTCACCAACTCAAGCATCTTTACAGTAAGTTATCGCTCTTTTCTTCTACAGTTTTGTGGAACATCGTTTAAGTTTAGGCAACGTTATTACCCCACCGCCTTCTGACCAAGAAGCTTTACAAGGGTGCCTAATTATTATCGCCATTCTGAAACTCCCTAGCCTGAGAACAAGAACAAAACTCGAAAATAACATATCTGCATTTTAATCGGAAGCATCGTCATCTTCAACGAACAGACCTAATTCCTTGATTCGTTCCTAGACTTTCTTTTGCTTGCTCCAGAATCATTGATGATGGCTGTTGAAGTATCTCATATGTCAATTGATATTTGTAAAATATTCCAGACAGTCCAATGGATCTTGTGTTCAGATGTTAACTGGACCGACCATAAAAAGAAAGCTGTCCTGGCAAACCAATGATTGCTACGATAGTATGGGGTTTGTTTGCCAAAAACCACAAGGTAAAATTACTCATATTGCTAAAATGAGTCTCAAGCCGCTTTAATCGTTTTAAAGACATGTTTACATAAATGTATTTCACCACTTTTGCAATTTCGGTCCCCCAAAATATTTTAAGTTCATGTCTCAGTTCGTCATATTCTAGAATTCTTAGCAATAGCCACTTTAGCTGATTCCCATCTGGTTGGACATAACTCAAAAGACCAGCTCGCTATTTTCATGTTACTGCACAATAGTATTTAAGATATGGTGCCAAGTTTGTTCAATTTTGTTAACCCATAATGATGAATAAGATTAATTGAGCCCATCCAAGAATTTGTTTCTCTACACTTTAGGACTAGTGTCATCTTCTATTTTTGTCGCTTACGATTTTTCTTCATCCCATGTAGGTGTTTGTGAACCAGGGTGGTTGATACACCAGAGCAACTGTTACCAGATCAACACTAGACCTATACTGTCTTGGGACAGAGCTAACGCTTACTGTACAGCTCAAAGAGGAACATTACTCAAAATAAATTCGTAAGTAAACACAGGACTTGATGGACTATACCTTTCATCAAGGTTTCACAAGACAACAGTCTGAAAGTACCAAAGTCTGTATAAGAACAGCCTGCTTGAAAACGAAACTGCAAATGGCGGAACTATTTAACCTGAAAGTAAGCCTTATATCTTGAAAGACAGAAGCCCATGCAGAAACCTGATCTTTTTGATTTCATTCAGTGAAAATACCCCCCTCCCCCTCCCCCCGCCCCTTTTCCCAAAACATGAAAAAATGATTTTGATTCGCCTTTAGAGAACCCGAATAGATATGTTGGTAATGGAAAAAGAATATAATCGTTTTGCATCGTTTTCAGTGCTGCTGACCAACTGTACGTAAATGATAATATATTGAGTACTCTTAAACCTGGTTCTGGTGGCCTCTGGTTTGGAGCTGTAGGTTAGTCAAACATTTGAGATGATATTGCAATCATAAGCTCATGATTTTATCAATATATAAATATGAATGGATTTCAATCTCATTTCTATGAAAATGCCATAAAAGTATTCCAATGGCTTCCATTGCCATGTGGCATCAAAATGTTTGGTAGTTTTAAGGGATTGCAAATTTCCAGATAACCGTGATACCTTGGAGCTTCAAGTTGAGCCCATCAACATCGATATAAAGACTGTTAAATTGATATTTATGGATTTTTTAAAGGTGAATGTTCATCGATCTTCCTTCATTCATTCTAGATGATGGTAAAAACGGTCCTTTCAAATGGAGTGATGGTATGGATATTCCTAAAGCTAACAAGAATTGGGCTAATGCCTACCCTACCAATATAGTAGACAAGAGAGACTGTGGTTATATCGACAATAGTGAGTATTTAAAGACTGATGTAAAATGTTCCAAGTAATTGTATAATGGCTAGTGTGTATCCCTCTTCTTATGTATGTATGCCTCAGGTCTTTTGAAGGGTCACTGAATAAATGTACTTTTGCTATTTGGCACAATTTTTTACTAATGGATAGAACCAACATCAACCGCTTTTCATTTTCAACTGTCTCTATATGTGCTTTTAATCAAACTTATATGGTTGAAAAGGGTTCGATTTCTAACCCTAAAACAAAGCCGTACTCTATATATTATGTTTTGTTTCCAAGATGATGTTAATGGAAAATGGCAAACATCAACTGACTGCTCCCAACCACGGGCCTTTGTGTGCCAGATTCCTGTTAATCAAAGAGTCCGAAAAGTTACCATTCCTCCGGGTAAGAACAAAACCAAATTCCAGGTCATTTATTCTTAGGGTTTATTTTGGCTGGTATTGATTGTGGAACAATGAGATTTTCTCTTTTCTTTAGCGAACAAAATGACACATGAATCTGTGATTTTATAGTTCCCGAAATAATTTAATTAAACTATGTAGAATTACTACAACGTGGCAGTCTTGGCAAAATCTTGCTAAAGTTTATAATTATACTCTTGATACATTGTTTTATTACAGAAACCTTTACCTGTACAGATGGATGGAGTGTGTTTGGACAGTATTGTTATATGTTTAATGATACAGATATAAGTTGGCCGAATGCTAGAGCTGCTTGTCAGTCTGTTGGTGCTGATTTAATACGTATTGATAATGTCGATTTGCAGTCATTTATTACTGGTATGTACTACTACACAGTTTGAACCGTTACCATCCACTATTCATAGCTCGATTGAGAATTCCCAGTTAAGCTTAGAATTGTTTAGCCAACCATCGTACATATGATCCAATTGATCAATAACATTGCACTACAAAAGACAACAACAGAAGATGTCTGCTCATGATGGTATGATAAATATTACAATATATATATTGCTTCAATCGTAGCTGATTTGTTTGGTCATGCATAAATTGATCCGTCGGGTAATACACGCGAATCAGAACATGTTTACTCTTTTTCTTTCAAAACTCCAGCGTCCACTTCTCTACTGATTTTACTCTCGGCTATGGTACGATATTGTGATGAACGGAATTGTCTTGTTTGTATGGATTTGTATTGTGATAAATCATGTATGCTGTTTATTTTTGTCCTAAATTTACTGTCAGAAACTGATATCGCCAAGTAGTCAGAGAAAGTTCAAATATAAGGGTTTCAGATGATGAAAATAATGTAATTCAGACATAAGGGTTTCAGATGATGAAAATAATGTAATTCAGACATAAGGGTTTCAGATGATGAAAATAATGTAATTTAGATATAAGGGTTTCAGATGATGAAAATAATGTAATTCAGACATAAGGGTTTCAGATGATGAAAATAATGTATTTCAGATGAAGTAAGGAAGAATAGAGGGAATTATTGGATTGGTTTACATGACAGACCTGCCGAGGGAAAATATGTCTGGCTTGATGAGAAAACTGAGGTAAAGAAGTTTCATATTCAGAAGTTCAAGAATCATGTAGGATCTTCCAAGCTTTGATACGTTCCAGCATTCGATATAATCGGTTTCTCCCAAAATCTTTTCGTCTGAATATCAGTTGCTGATAGAGCTCGATTTCAGGTACCGGTATCATTTTTCTCAATGAAAATTCGGCTTCCTGTGTGTCCGCAATCTAATCAAATCACAACTAGATAATCCAGACCCGCAACTAGCTACAGTGGGAAACAATTCTGACAACCGAACAATTCCCTCCGGATATATTAATTACTCCTCCGAATAATAAAGTCTGGCTACGCGCCTGGGATGATTAGTAAAAGGGAGAAAAGAATATATTTCTATTCTGTAGGATGTTTTCAATAACTGGGCGCCTGGTCAACCTAACAATGTTGGTGGTAATGAAAATTGTATATATGTTGCTGGAACACGAGGCAACGAGAAAATGGGAAAATGGTATGATTATCGATGCAACATGAAACTGAATTTTATTTGCCAAAAACCTTCAGGTTAGTTTGTGAGATATGCGGTGAAAGCTTTTACCATACGCTGTCAATCTTTCTGCTTCTATCGAACAACTATTTACCAATGGCGTAAGGGCAACATTCTCGACTGAACTTGATTTTCAAAAATGAAGTAAGGTCCGGTATGAGTAAAGTAACCCACGAAATAGTTGGAACTGCATTTTGGAATCAGATTGAAATTTTACGCCAATTTTATATGTGCTTGCAATTGCATTGCTCCGAACACATGGTACATAATTGTGGCACATGTAATCGTCAATTCGAGGTAGTAGTTAGCATCATGATTGGACAAGCCTCTTCTTTTTCAGATAACTCTGGATTTACAACACCTACACCAACCATGGCATGTAAGTAAATTAGTTTTCTGATCTGAGGAGTGGATATGTCAACAAACACAATTGCAGAGTGGTTATTCTGGAATCTTCGGAAAAGATGAACATTTGCTAATTTTAAGCATGATTGGAAGATCTCAATCGAAATACTTATGCTTTTTGGGAAACCATACGATTATCGAAGAACCGAACGGTACTCTCCATGCATCTAGAGGTTTGGAAAAATCTTACGTTCGTGTATCATTTTCAGCTTTGTTTAATCCTAAATGTGGTTTATTTTGGGAGGATAATCCTCATTCACCATATTGTTACCAGTTTCAAGAAGAACTGTTATCATGGTATGATGCTTCAGATACTTGTAAAAATCGAGGTGGAAAGCTAGCCAGTATAACATCTATACAAGAACAATATTATATTTCTGGTAGGTCCGTCCCATTTAATATTATACGAGATCTTATTCCAAAGATGCTTTAAATTTTTTAAGTAAAATAATTTCGACTTTTGTGACCCCATTGACTAATAGGGATCTCAACTACCACTCAGAGAAGCATTGTTCGACCAGCTTCGTTTTTGCTACATTTTCAATCTTCTCTGCAACTAGTCATTACAACCAAATATTTGCCTTGAAACTCACTTCGGCATTGTACTAGTCGCATGAATTATGTTCTTTAGGAACTCAAGAAAAATGTTAAATGGCGTTCACGTTTCCAAACCGGAAGACAAATCGTAGCGGTTTTCTAATTAGCTTGCTTACTTTTTGTAGCTGTAGCTTTTCCCCTTTTTCTTTGACATTGATTTTATGACGATTACATTGACTTCCTTATACGAACATAGCATGATCGTTTTGATTCTCGGATGCGCATGTCTTATTCTTTTTGCAATATTTTGTTTTAGGTCGTATAAAGGGTATGAGAGCAATGAGTATGTGGCTAGGTGCCAGTGATACAAGTTTAAAAGGAGGGTGGAAGTGGAATGATGGTTCGCCGTTTGCTTTCCTCAACTGGGATGCAGGTACATACTTTATACTTATAAACACTTGATTTGATACCAGTATACTATAATAGTTAGATTTCGGGGAAGGGAGGGTTTGATTCTCCCAAATGTACAGGCCAAATGTATGCCAATTTTAGGTTCGGTCAAAAGATATAAAAGCCTTTCTGTAATATGTAATCACAAAAGCCATGTCCTTTGAAAGACCTATCGTAAATTTTTAAATTAGATATGAGGCATTAGATATACACATTTTCATCATTTTCCGCCATTTTATATTAGATATAATTCCTGTCATGTTCTAAGGTTCGACAATTACAATTTGGATCAAACCCTCTACATGTTACCTTTTATTTAATACAGGAGAACCAAACAATAAGCGAAGTAAAGAAAATTGTGCTTCAATGTTTGTTTATACCGCTAGATGGGTAGATTATGATTGTAATAGACGAAGTGGTTATATCTGTAAGAAAATGGGTAAGGATTTATGTTAACAAATCCTTGATTCCTAACCTTTAAGATTTTCATATACTAAACTTTTGATGGTCGATTGTGAATGAAATGAAGAATCAACAGGTTTTATGATCACCTAACAATAACAAGATTAGGGTCGTTTACTATAACAAAGCAATGTGTTTAAATCGCTGATTCTGCGATGACTTTAAAATGTGTCCACTTTGGTGTTTGCTAGCACAACCAGAGATAGGGCTTCACACTAAGGCACACCGGAAATCTGAAGAGTGTATATACCTTTTCAACTCAAAATTAAGAAATATATGTAGTTTCAAGAGTTTCATTTACAGGCTCAGTAGCAAGAGCAACAACCACATTGACTCCAACAGAACCGACAAACATACCAGGTTTGTTCTTAGTTTATTTTCTATTTCTCTGATCATCTGATTTCTTAAACAAAGACAGGATAACGTGTTGTCGGACGTCCAGACCTTTGTGTGGAACATAGTGATAACAGAGGGTGACTCATATCCAGCGATCATATACAGATACCATTTTTAAAGCGAATGTCTGGTACCCAAAAACTTTATAGCCTTTGCATTTGTCCTGAGATCACTTCTATTTGTACCATTCCAATAACGTACTCATCAGAGTCAATGGTTCCTTTAATTCCAGAAAAACTTGATCAGATTATGCCACCATTATCGCCACAGTTTTGGCCATAAAAGTCATAATCTGGTCACGATTACCAGAATTTGCAGCAGCACTAGTCAAGTAGAAGCTTCAAATGCCCTGGATATAAGGCTAGACTAAAAACACCTCTTCTGAAACCCTTTAAGATGTTTATGATTGTTATTACAGATGGGAAATATTATGGCTGCTCACCAGGTTATAAGGAATACAGACAATCTTGTTATTTGACTGTAAGAGATGCCAAGACCTGGTTAGAATCCAGAGATTATTGTCGACGTAACGGTGGCGATTTAGTCAGTATTGCTGATCTGGAAGAAAATAATTTTATATTTAGTCAGTCACCTGCCTGTAAGTTCATCTCATTTTCGGAAATCTTTCCACAGAGCATTAAAAATCCTTAATCCTGCGATCCTTAAAAGAAGATTAATCACTCTAAGTATTTGTCGAAATATCTCAAATTTAGCTCTCGGTATAATAATCCACTAAAAACGTACCAGTGGAAGTGACGACAGTCTAACTTGTGAACATTCTCCAATGCAGATTGTACCAATATCTTAGTCATCGAGATACTTTTTAATTTAGATTGACTTACCAGTGCATTTTCAAAATTTAATTGACGACGAATCGAACGCCAATTTTTTTTTCTGAAGTGATTCATATAGCTAAAATTGAATTATTTTGTTCAATCATATATTAATATCTATTAATGTTTTGTCTATTGTAGATTCTTGTGAAAATGTCCACCTCAATGACACAGAGTGTGAGTCCTGGGCGAAAAGAGGGGAATGTAAAAAGAATCCTATTTGGATGTCGAAGAATTGTCGACGTGATTGTAACATGTGTAATAAGAAATGTGAAGACAAACACAGATATTGTGCGTATTGGGCCAAAACGAACGAATGCACCAAGAATCCAAGCTACATGTTAATCAACTGTACTCAGTCTTGTCAAGTTTGTGATGGAGGTAAGTTTCTAAAAATCAATTCATCTATCTCAGGGAGTAAATCAAACAGTCGACTGGGTCTGCTAGAACTCTCCAACGGACTCAACTTTACTGAAAATACCGAGAATTGTGGAATGGGAGTATTTATCCACAGTGCTGATGCTGATGATAATGATTTAGTTTTCGGGGAAGGGAGGGTTTGAGTCTCCCAAATGTACATCTCCCAAATGGAGCAGACACTTTATTTAGAAATTAGGATTAAGGGTCTTGATATTGGGTTTTCTTCTGTTCTGATTCTGATCTGAAATTAGAAAAAATAACTCGCCCAATCCGCTACATTTTAAATGCGAAATTATGTATGAAAACGATTTGTGTATAATGTGGGTATAAATTCCAAATAATTGGTATTCCTTATGTTACAGATACAAATTTAGAATACTGATTTAAAGATCTATACAAACGTATCACGGATCGCTTTTTTCTCCGCTCTTTTATTATTTTGCCGACCTCTGTAACCAATTTATTGATGTGAATTTGTTCCTTCTATTCCTTTGCTACACCATTTGATTTATACTGACGATTTTCCTTTTCTATGACTGTTCATTCTCCAGGTGAATCAGATGCTCTATGGATTGGACTGAACGATAGGACTTCAACCATGATAACCAGAAAGTTCATGTGGACTGATGGATCACCTATCACATATACCAACTGGGACAATGGAGAACCTAATAATTATCAGGGGAAACGTGAAAACTGCGTAAAAATGTATACCAACGTAAGTGAAACCTTGATTTTGGGTGACTGTATCTTATTGCATGCAGTACCTATTCCAAGTTATTGGGTATTTGTAAGCTTTCCGAAAAGATACTAGGAGCTTCTGTAAGAACTTGTCTACAAACAAGGCATTTTCAATCGTCCTGACAATTGAGAGTAATGTTGCATTGTCCTAGCCACAGAGCAGTTTTTGTACACAAATTTTGTTAACTTGGAGCATTTTAAATTACATTTTGCTGCAAGATTTCAGAAAAAACCTCTTATCGGAAACTAGCCCGTACACTCGTATTCATAAATCTGATTATCCTTCAGAAAGCCATTTCACCAGGAGTATGGTCTGACGACGATTGTGATACACCATTAAATGGTTTTATTTGTAAAACAAAGAAATCTATCCAAGATGCTGTTACAACCAACCCTCTATCCAGTGGTTGTCCTGATGTAAGATTTGTTTTCATCTATATACAGTTTTCTATCTCAAGTGCAAATTACAAATTATCAACTTAAACAGAATTGGATCCTATCATTTTTTCGCTAACTAATAGATGAACATGACCATGCAATTTTGTTCAACCTGCTATCCAAACGACGACACGTTTCCCGAACCAGCTTCTACAAGTACAATGGTCTATTAGGGGAACAACCGTTTGGAAAAGGATACATAAGATACTGTTTCGTTTCTTGATATATGCCGAAATCTAAATAAAGTTTATGTCCTAAATCACTGGTCGTAAGCAGAATGAATGAATTTTAAGCAGCGTGGTCATATTAGATCTAGTGTTATGATGGAGTATCGTAATTAACTTTGGATTTTCTAGGGCCAAATTGGTTATCATTCAAAGTGTTATAATTTCGTTTCAACGCCATTAACATGGCAAAATGCTGAGAAGAAATGTGTAATGTCATCAGGTCATCTAGCTACAATTAATGATAGGTAGGGTAGTTCTTCTTACTTCACCTCCACCGCTTCGTCCTTCGTTTCGTCCTCCTCCTTTACTTATTCTTTTTCCTCTCGAAGCGTCTTCTTCTTAATCTTCCTTTTCCACGTCTTCCCACTTCATTTCCTCTTCCTATACGACCTCCACGTAGTCCTCCACTTATTTTCCTTCCGCCTCACCAAGTGCCCTTTTCCTCTACTTCTTCCTCCTCCGCTTTCTCTTTCCAATCTTCCCCACCTATACTTTCCTTGAGGTGTTACTTCATTTTTCTTCTCCTCTACTTGTTTTTCTTCCTCCTTCTTTTCCTTTCCTACTTCTCCCCTAGTTTGTTGGTCACTATATATACTTTTACGTAGTCTCTTAAAAGTAAATCATGACTGTCTAGATGAATCATTTACTATAGTCCAGTGATTTCATTTTCTAATGTCTCAAATAATATCATAATATTATATTTTATTATGTAGATTTGTGCAGGCGTTCCTATCTGCGGAGTTAGTCAATAAAAATGATGTTTACTGGATTGGGTTATCGGACCAACAACAACCTGGGACGTATCAATGGTCCAGTCAATCTAGTATAAAGTATACAGCTTGGGACAGCTTCCATACAGGTTGGTGATAAACATATCCAAATTAACATCATCAGCAACATGGACAATTCAAAAGAGTGGTCGAATTAACTAGTCTTGAAATGTTGGAAAGGTAGACTGCTTGTGCGATGTATGCCTTGTTATAACTGCAACTATATTAAACGACTACATGATCTGATTCAGAGCACACTCTCCGAAACCCAGACAAAGAAGATCGTTATTTAGGAGAGATCATTTCGGAGTGAATGATTCCAGCGGATCTGCTTGATCTAACTCCGTCTTGTTCCGATTGTCTGCATTTTATTTTGATTTATTCAAGGAAATGAGCGATCCACATGTGTTGGTATGAATACAAGTCATCCAATTGGTTTATGGACGAATGCAAACTGCAGTCAATCCAAACCCTATATTTGCGAATCGTTACGAGAAGGTTTCACCACACCGGAAGTAACAACTGTTCCAACAACTGCATTCCACATTTCGTGTCCTACTGGATGGTCCGAATATCTGGACAATTGCTATAAGGTACGTATGTTACACGGCGTTACTAAAGTTGCCAACTAAACTTTATTGTTATTATTTCAAAATAGATTTAGCTCGAGTTAATATGTAGACTTTCCTGGGGTAACGAATTGACTTTCTCATAAAGTTTTTTTTGAAGGTTTGAAATATGATTTACTCAATTCACGTAAAGGATAATACTCAAGATACCAAAAGGACTTTACTGGAGTCTCCAAAATGATTTAAAGTTATCAATCTTTTTCCTATTCAGAGTTTCACCAACAGGAAAACCTGGTTAGATGCCAGACAGTATTGTTTAAATATTGGTGGAGACCTGGCTAGTATACACAATGCTACAGCCCAAGATGTCATTAAATTGACCTTCAACAGATTTCAATACAGATCTTCATATTGGATTGGACTAAATGACAAGGCAACTGAAGGCAGTAAGTTCCTTACCAAGATCTAAGTTTTAGAAAAAGATACATTTATCGATGGATGACATTCGTATAAACTCAATTGGAGTACTAGCGTTTAATGTAAATGTTTTTTTCCAAAATGGGTAAAATGAGAAGTATCCGAAAATGCATTGGGCAAGCCGGAATTGAATATTAATGTTCGTGGTAATAAAATATAAAGTCGATTATCCTATAGAAAAGGCCAGCTGCCGAATTACTCTGGTCTTAAAAGACAGGTCCACTAGTAGTTAGCCTTCTGTAATTGTTTCAGAGCATGAATGGACTGATGGTACACCGGTAGAATTTACCAGCTGGGGTAAAGATGAACCCAATGATGTGAGTGGTAGAGAAGATTGTGTTGAGGTGTCACAATATGGAATGAAATGGAATGATAACAATTGTTACTTACTGAAAAATTTCATCTGTATGATCGAAAGAGGTATTATTTACTATCTTTCGCAGCTTTTCACTTCCCATGTTAATCAGTTCAATTTCAAAGGATTTTTGGAATGTGATGCTATGACAGCTCGCCCTTACAAAATGTTTTCCAAACCTTTACATCAAACAAAAGTCAACATTGTCGTCAACTGACGAACGCTTTCATTTGGATCCATGCATCATGTGGACAGATCTCTGAAATTTGATACCACAACTAACGGAAGAAGCGCTTTTTTTATAACCGTAACTCAATTTGTAAAGTTTTTTTTCAGGACAAAACATAAGTTTAACAACTCCTCAACCGGTTAGCACAGAAGGTAAGAATTATATGGATAAAGCTTGAGTATTAATACTGTCTATATGTTTTCACTAAAGCTCATGTTGAGCTTCGAGTATAGATGTTTGACAATTGGACCCTGGAATAAGAAATTTAAGTTCACAAAAGTTCGGAGCAAAATTATTCTTGATTCTTTATTCCCGTAAATCATCTGTTTCAACAAAATGTGATGAAGTTCATGACCTTGATATTAAAACCAACCTTGATTTTGCGACTCTGTTCAAAAGAACAGGTTGTTGACTTGTATGACAAATCAAAATAACAAGAGTCAAAATATTCTGTTAGATATCTCTAGGGCGAAATGTCGAATATCATTCTATTCCTTCTTCCAGCTCCTGTAGCATGTGCTGATAAAGATTGGGTGTATTTCAATGGTTCTTGTTATTATACTAGTCCAGCTTATGGTCGAGACTCGTCGAAATCTTGGTATGATGCTGATAGATTCTGTCAAGATAAAGGAGGACACCTTACCAGTATCCTTTCAGAAGAAGAAGACAATTTTCTTCTCGCCAGGGTAATTAATTCTTTCTGTAATTTTTACTATGAGTCCAAGTTGTATTTCACTGCTGTAGGTATTTGGTCAATAAAAGATGGTGCACCTTTCGCCATTAGCGTCGAAGAGATATAACT
This sequence comes from Lottia gigantea, assembly GCF_000327385.1. NCBI lineage: Eukaryota > Metazoa > Mollusca > Gastropoda > Lottiidae > Lottia > Lottia gigantea. The sequence continues at coordinate 1,467,961 of NW_008710245.1, forward strand.
AATAAAGTAAGCCACACTTATTAGTGGTGATTCTATAGGCACTTTTAGACAAATTGTTAACCGAAGACTTTTCTCTGATTAATAATTTTTTGGTCTTATAGCTTGCAGCTAGGTCAACCGCTGGAGTCACTGTTTGGATTGGTTTGAATGATCTGGATGGTTCTTACAAGTAGGTCTTCTTCCTCTTCTTCCTCTTCCCCAGCACCAACACCGCACCCACAATCATCATCATCATAATCGCCAATATCATCATGTTTTGCACCATATGATCTGTTATCACGTATTTTATGATTATAGGTGGACAGACGGAAGTTTGGTTCAGTATAAATCATGGGGAAGAGGCGAACCAAATGATGCTTATGGTGGTCAGAGGTGTATCAACTTCTATAGTTTATCGGGTATGTGGATAGTTATATAACTTTCAGTTTATATTTCTATTGCTCTAAGGTTAAGGCTTATGGACCTTCTGAACAAGCACATGGACGAAAGGCGGTTTATCAGTACGTCAAAAAAGATTCTTTCGGACATTTGAAACCACTACTTGTTGATTCTACGCATCAACTTTTTATATCCGTGGTGAAGATATTTGATTCTTTATGTATCTTTACATATAGGAGATTGGAATGACGATAATTGTATGGATAGTTTTGGATTTATCTGTAAAAAGTTGAATTTATCCTCGAGTGTAGCTCCAACAACACCTGAGCCTATTATAGATGGCGGTTGTCCTACAAACTTCAGAGCACCTGGTAGGTAAAGATTTTGGTTTTAGGGAGACGAAAGTATATAAATCGAAACTGCTTACCCTGGCTTCTGGAATGGAAGAAGGTTCAGAGGGACCTCCTCTTCCTCCCCATGGAGTCTCCGGAACTACGCTCCCGGTCTGTCAATCTCCACCTCTCATCCATTATGCATCACGATGTGTTGTTTTTTCGAAAGGAATTAATTGTGCTCTCAGTCGATAGTATGATGGGATCGGGTGTGCTTTTTGTAACGTGTTGTTCGTATGCGTAGCTGATATAGTTGCCTTGTAACCCTGTAGGTCATTAAGATGTCCTTTTACCTAGTATTTCAGTAAAGTATATACTTTCCTTTGTAGATTACTCCAATAAGTGTTTCTATGTTGGCGGATTAACTACTAGTGGAGCTCAACAGTGGGAAGTAGCCAGAAACATGTGTAGATCATTAGGTCATGGTTCAGATTTAGCTACCATTGGTAACAGTAATGAACAAGGTTAGAATATTTTCGTTAGAGGATACAGTAGTCTTATGGCTTAAATTGTATGGTGTGCAGCAATTTCCAATGATCGAATCGAAAATAACTGCACGTTAGAAGGTAAGAAGGTTAAATGACGAGTCTTGGTTGTGTGGTGCATAATATTTGTTAAAGGAGACCCTTGAAAGGTGGTTTTGATCGGCTGGATAGCCTTAATCTCTTCCAACTCCATTTATCCCGTATACTTTGCTGTTCATCTTACCAATGGTTATCATTTCAGCTTTTGTAGTAACTCTGTTAAGAAACACAGTAAAAACTGGAATGTGGATTGGACTGTTTGATAAACATATTAATGGAAAGTATACGTGGTCTGATAACAGTGAATTAACCTATACCAACTGGGGACCAGGAGAACCTAGTGATCATTGGTCTTACAGTAGATTCAACAGGGTACGTTAATAATGCACAAGTATGAGTACCCGTACCTCTATTAAAAATGATAATTCACTGTAGGGTTGGCTAACAAGTTTCTATTTCATTTCCTATTTCTATATTTAAATTTGCTTCCAAGTGGGAGTTCTTTTGGTTTATCAAGTTAACATAGTGAATTCAAATTAATTGTTTTGTTTCGATGTTTGCGAAACATTGATGTAAAATGTTTTTGAAATTCTGATAAGATTTTGCTAGGCACTACAAAATGCAGTATTTTGGATACTTTTATTGATATCGGAACATATTATATCGACCCTAAATAGACTTTTGTGGTTTAATTTCAAGAAAAGATCGAAATCAAACTCCACTTGCCAAAAATCATAAAGATCCACGACAGTAAACATTAGACATAAAATGAGTCCAATAGCTAACCACAATGTAAGGTCCACATGGATAATAAACGGGCCCAATAGCTATTTTGGAACATTAAAGATTTGTTTTCTTTCACACAGGAAGACTGTGTCGAGATTCATTTAGAAGATGGTAGAGTCGGAACCTGGAATGATCAGAAATGTCTGGATAAAAGACCTTACCTATGTCAATCTAAAAGAGGTTTGTTTAATTTATAACATGTCCAAGTGTGGGCATTTAGCTCTGATGGTAAGTCAGTTTGGACCATGAGAAGCAATCTAAGTCCACTATCCTTGAACATGCTTCAACAAATTGATATCAATATGTACCAAAGATCCGGACCGCCGCCATAAAATATAATGATCGGTGTCTAAAACCTTAACAAACTTCACTTCAAGTAAACCATCGCAGGGATGTAACTTTGTACAGTCACAACGTTGTGAAAAATAGTCTGATTTGAGTTTACCTTTTGTTGTTAAATGACTGTTTGTTATATAGATACAAGAATACCAAAGGTACCACCCACTTCAACAATAGTCTGTCCATCAGGATATATCAGCTATGGAACCAGTTGTTATAAACTTGTCAATCAACCAAAAACTTGGCAAGACGCCCAGAAACTATGCCGATCGGATGGAGCAACGTCAAATTTGGCATCAACATTTTCAATGTATGAACAAGCTTTTATGGAAGTTTTAACCTACTCTTTGAAGTCGCCATATTGGATTGGATTATCAGACCAAAAGGTATCCTAGCAATTCATTGCAAATTTTATAAATTAATTTGTTCTGAAAATCAGAACACATATCAGCAAAAAAGGGTTAGGGTGAATTTCACTATCATTTTGCAATCTCATAAAGTATTTTTGAAAATAATTTTGAACATCAAAACAGTCCTGTCTCTGATTGCTGTTTCACACTGTACATTTGTACACGTTGTCTTATTTTCATTTTTGGCTTGTATTAAAAAAAGAAAAAAGAAAGAAACAGCCATATTTTCAAGGGTAACAACTAAGGTTCAAGAGGATCTTGTCTAGCAGAGCAACTAGGCAGCTTCGGCATTGAACCTGGTTCCGTTTCAGATGGATCGACTTGCGAAAGAGAGCCTTTTTCGTATCGATGCGTGGCCAGAAGCATAGGGTAAAATTTAGAAATGGTTTGCAAAGTCATCCTCTACATTTTAGGAGAAAGGGGTTTATAATTGGGTTGATGGTTGGCCAACGTCCTTTTCTTACTGGGGTGACAATGAACCATCTAAAGCGGACGGAGAAGGTTGTGTTGCAGTAATGAATGGAAAATGGAATGATACATTATGTAATTCCTCATATCCATTTATTTGTATGATTAACACTGGTATGTCAAGAGTTTATATCTTTCCCTTAATCCAACAAGTTTTGGCAACTAAATTGGATGACTTATTCAATCTGAGCGCATAAGATCGGAATATCCCTTTTGCTATCAAATTTTTCTGATTTTTCATCCGAATCTGCGACCTTTCTATCCTCTTCACTTTCTGGTTTTGAGTACATTTCTGAGATACTTAAAATTCTCATTTGTATTCTCATCACCATAACCAAATTGCCCATTTGTTGCGGGTTGGTCTCCAAACTTATTATTGTAAAACATAGAATAATGCCTGACAATTCTGTTCCTTTACAGCTCCACCACCTCCAACCACACCAATGCCCACTGGTAGATGCGCAGATCCAACATGGACGATGTTTGGCGACTTTTGTTACTTTGCTGATTTTTTGAACAGTAGATCATGGCCAGAAGCTCGCTACATTTGTCAATCACGCGGAGCGGAACTGTTAAGCATACATAACAAAGAAGAGTTATCGTTCGTGAAGCAGTTAGCTCATTCGCAGACTTTTACAACAAGGCGGTCATTATTCTACCGTACTTCGTCTGTAGCTAATAAAATATGGATTGGATTATACAAGGTGGCGAATGGTAAGTCAGTCTGAGAATAAAGTGGAATTGTGTTTCGCTTCCTGTTTTATGCGTTCTAAAACCGCCATCTCTCAATATGAGACTAATGAAAGCTGGTTGCCGAATAAAGTGTGTAATTTTGACAAGTCAGTGGTGATGACTCATACAATCTTTTAAATATAACGATTAGAACAGCTGCACATCTACAAAAAAGGTTGCGAATAGACAGCTGTAAGAGACGTATATGGGGTCAGATATTTGCTGCCTAGAACAGATAGTTACATTATGTGTCTCAACAAGCTAGATTGGTGTAAACCATAAAGGTGCAAAGGTATGGTTGGTGTACAGAATGGAATAGATAATGGAATACACGAGGATTTTAGGTTTTTCTGATTGACAAAATTAATAATGCTGTTCTGTTTTTCCAGGAGGGTTCCAATGGAGTGATAAATCACCAGCTCTGTTTTTAAACTGGGCCACTGGTGAACCTTCTGATACTGATGCCAAGTTACATGAAAATTGTGTAGAACTTTACAGAGATTCTGGAGTATGGAATGATGTGGATTGTTTTGGTAATAAGGCGTACATCTGTAAAGCCAAGAAAAGTAATTTTCAATTTTTTTTTATTTACGCAATTTAATAGCATGATGTCGAATATGAGATCTTCAACAGGAACGCCCATAAGAAACCTTTTACGCAATATCTGGCAGTTAAAGCCCGCTCATCTGAATATGTATTTCTGTCGGCGACGACAGTTGACTTTCCGTTCGACAAGTACTAATGTCGAAAGTGCTTACGTACATTGGGGATATCCAATGTTGAGTTGAGTTGAGTTACTGCCCTTGACAAATGCTTCATTTGATTTATAAATGGGATCACAAACAATGTGAAAGTTTATAATTAATATTTTAGTTGTCATGACCACAACAACAACAACTACACCAACACCACCAACTACAACAACAGCTAAATCAACAGCAACTGGTGATTTAGTTACAGTTGACAATAATCAACGAAATCTACCGACATCACTCCCTGTCCGTCGGAATCCCATAGGTATGTTACCATGCAATCATTTTTCGTTTTTCAACCGTATACATCAAAAATATTTTGAAATACATAATATGGATTTTGTTGGTGCTCAATCGCAGCTTTCAGGGCAGACGCGATGACAGTCCAAGTTTTTAAGCCTTTAGTAAAATTTTATCAAAATATCAGATATCGATAGTATCAGCATTACCCAAATCACCCTCACTTCCAAAGAACGCTTGGTTTGATCATCATCCTCGATGACATTGGAACACTCATTTCATATCTAGCTTCTGGATTCAGTTAGCTTGTGAACTTACAGATTGCGATTTGGATAGATATTTCTCGCTTTTCCCATTGTGATTGTGCAACAATTTGCTCCTAATTTCGTTTTTTCTTCTTTGAATTTCAGGAACTTCAAGTGGGTTATCTGGAGGAGAAATTGCTGGAATAGTTATTGGAGTTGTAGGATGTGCAATAATCGTTGTAGTATTCCTTATTATAGTCAAAAGGCAACGCAGTGCCAAAAGTATTCCGTCGATGGAATCCGTAGGATTTGATAATGCTTTATACAGTAAATCAGCAAGTGATATAGACACAGATAACAGTGAAATACAATCACAAAGTGGTGTTATCAAAATAGGACAAATTAATTAGTAAATTATTAACGCTAAAATTATGTTATACGGTGGCTTGTTTAGGAAACAATATAGAAAACTGGCATTTTTTCGATTGACAAGGCGAAGACGACATTAAAATGATATAACCATGTCGACAGCCTTAGAAAAAGTTTGGCCGAGTGTTTTGTGTGTGTCGTTAGTCCTTTTTCTAGCTTCAGTTTTGCAGAAAAGTAAGACGTAAACATTGTATCATTCCAGTTATCATTGCATCCAATACTTCTCCATGTTGGAGTTATTTTCATAAACTTAGCCTGTGTATGCTAATATTATTTTATGTATGATTTATAGCTTAACAATGTCAGGCGCTGTGCTATGAAAATATCAGATTGGTCCTTATTCAGAAGCCATAATGATACGTGTGTGAGTTTATGTTATTGGAAAATGCTTCGTAAGTTTATGGAACCATCCACAAACTCGCATTTCATTTTTTTGCCATTTTATTATATGCCTATCGTTCAATTGTTTAATATGAATGTATCCTTGAAGCATTTTCTTTTGAAATGAACAAAATTAGAAAACGAGATGGTTAATGGTTGAAATGGATGATTGCAAACCGTGCCCTTTTCTCAATGTTTTTTGCTTGTAAAAACCACAGATGAAAGAATTCTGAAGGTGACTAAATATTTCTAGTTTGTAGCAAAGCGACTCTTCTTCTTGTGTGTAGACGAGGACGTATATTCAGATCTTGAATGGAATAAAAAAAACAAAGAGAATCAATCCACGCTCTAAGGAAATTGTTATGCACTATGTGTTCTCTGTTAGTAAAATATTCAACTAATCAATTGTTGCTTTTAATGGAAGCTTTGTCTGCCATTACATATATCTTTAGTCAAACAAGAACTTGCACTGCCTTAAAAATTTCATTTTTTTTATTGATCTGCTTAATATACTAAATTATACCACCATGACGTTAAAATTTGATTTAACAAGATATAAAGAAAGATTAGTTCAGATCACGGATGGTGGGTGTAATAACCAAGAAAAAAATGGACAAGTCATCGTGATCTGCATTGGACAGACAGTTTGATTTTGTACAATTGTATTCTTTCATTGATATTTGAGAAACAATAAATAAATTGTAATCTATTTATTTCGATATAGATCAACCAGAAACTTCGCTTGATCTAGTCCACTTGATCGTGCCCCATCAGCAGTTGAAAATCTCGTTAAGTGACAAGCTTCACCGGCAAACAGAACAACTGGTTGTTCGAGATGGTATAACGGTGAATTCAAGTCTTTTCTAACTGATTCATTCGATTCTTCTGTCATATAACAATACGAACCTAACGTCCATTTATTTTCAAACCATTTTGTGGTGAGAACATCAGTAGGTTCAGGTATAGAGGGATTATTTAAAAACCTTCTAATTTGTTCTGTACAAACCTTCTTTATTTCATCTTTACATAAATCTTCTAGAAACCTTCCTTCATCACCAACAATACTTCCCATTAAAACATTATCGTTATTGTGTAATTCATCGAAACCATGTATCGCTTTAAACCATTCTGTTTTATAATCTTTTATATTATAATTATCATCAGTCCAAGCAAATCTTATAGAGCCTTCATTTTTTATCCAAAATGGTTCTTTATAATATAAGAATATTTTATTAACTGTACCAAAACCTATTTTATCTATGGCTTGAGATTTTAGTAAAGGTAATTCTGGAGTAAAAAGTGTTTTGTGATGTTTCTTTAAATAGCCTAAAGAACACGTGACTATCACATGATGTGCAGCCCATTTCTGACCAGCAATAGAGGAGAGCACTGCTTCCTGTCCCGTCCAATCAATAGCTGATACTGGGGTATTCAGATGAATTACCTCTTTCGGTAGATCCTTCAACAATGTGTCCAAAACTGAACGAAACCCTAACTTAATGGACACATCTTCACCGTCGCCAACCGATACATACTGTCCAAAATTAATGCTACTCAAATTTTTCAAATTATCGGCATTGTCAAACCGCATAAGACTGAGAAAATAATTAAAGACTGCTTTTGCATCCCGTTGCTTATCGGCAGGGAACCCTAAAGCCAATTCTACAAATCTGCTATTAAGGTATCCATACAAATTCCTATCTTCGCCTTTAAGATTGTATTTTCTTTTAAATTCTTCTTCGAGTTGGTCTTCTACATCAAACGCCAGATCCATAGTCTTCATAACAATGTGTTGGGGTATTCGGTGACCATCTTCAGTTGCATAAATTCCTTGATACCTGTAAAATTCAACGAAAAGATAGCATCTATTTAAGGTTTGTTGGATTCAAGTGTGGTTTTTAGCTTTTAGTACATGTATCTGGGAAAATTATTCATTATTCCAGAAACTTAACATAGGACATGAATGATAAAAAAAATACTGGCATCAGTCGTCAGGTTTGCAGTAAAATTGAAAATGAAATGAAGAATGGAGTTTTACGTCCTACTTTTCTGCATCTTGTGGGGTAATGAAAACGGTCAACGCCATGCAGGGTGCCATGAGGTAAATTTTGCCAGGACAGCGGCATAAGCCTGCTCTTTTTCGATTTCCAACTGTCAAGGGATCTTTAACATGCACAGCCTCTAGCACACGGGGCCTCGGTTTATTGTCCCATCCGAACGACTTTTTCATGTCAGCCCCTCTTACCTGCATCATTGGCAGGAGGAAACCGGGTATTATCTCGACCTATGCCAGGATTGAACCCCGGACCTCAAGCTTAGCGAGCAAGCGTCTAACTCACTGAGCCACCGCGGCTCCCTGCAGTAAAATAGAGAAAGATTGGTCCAATAGATCATAACATTGTATTATAACGAACAAAATAATAACTCTATTATTTTCTATTATTTTTGTGATTATCAACAATGCTCGTGGATCGCTTACGGTTACAACCATTCCGATTTTACGCCCGATCTCTGTGGTTTCTGTAAAAGTAACAGATTATGACGCCACTATCGAAAGTTCATTCAAGCTCCAATTATTTTATTATAGTGACGTGATAATCTTTATTTTCTAGAATCTCGAGGATCATAGGCGTCGGTTGGAAGATAGGATTGGTGCTAATATGTTCTAAACGTGTCTCTGATGCACACAAAAGTTGTACAGAACCTGCAATAAAATTTTTTGAATTTCTGTAGTTTGAAAAACATACCAATCTACTTCTCCTCCTAAAAGATTATGTCTTTTAGCCACTTTATACACGGAATTCTTCTTACTGGCACCATGAATAAATTGAGCTCCTAATTCTATTTGACAGTCCTCTTTTCCATTGAACGGAACAGTTTGAATGCGACCACCCGTTCTGAAAAGTAAAGAGCTGTTGTAAAACACCACACACTCCTTCACATTTAATTGGTCCAACATAATATGTTGATCATGTTTCGTTCAATTACATATCAATATTGAGACAATTTGCAGATACCCACGGAAATAACTCGAAAACCTAGAACCTGACGTTTGTTTCTATAAAACAGTGAGCGAGGGGTCGAATAGGGCCAAAGCATTTTGAATAGGGACTAACAGGCATTTTTACCTATGGTAAGTGAATTTGAAAAGGGGAATAGCCTGGTGTGGTCACTTCTTCTATTTTCGTTTGTATCGATAATTCCGCTTCGTACACCGTACCTCGTCTATTCGCGGCTTTAGACTTTCAAAAATACTTCCTTACCTGCAGTCAGCTTCTAGGATTTGAATATTTGTAAAGCCGTTAGTGTATAAATGATGAGCTGCAGATATCCCTGCTATACCGGCTCCTACGATAACTATTTTGATGTCTTTTTTCTTCATGTTCTGAGAAATAAAAAAGTCAGATGTGCTGTTCAAAAACACTGTACAAACATAACACTGTTATAACCACATATAACATTTGACCTTGACCGTATGTTAACATGAAAGAAATTAAATGAATGGAGTTTTACGTCCTAATTTTCTGCAACATGTGGGCTAATGAAGACGGACAAAGCCATGCAGGATGCTATGAGGGAAATTGTGCCAGAACAGCAGCATTAGCCTGCTCTTTTTCAATATCCAACTGTCGAGGAATTTTTAACGTGCACATGGGGCCTCGGTTTATTGTCCCATCCGAATGACTAGTCGCTTTTTCTATGTCAGCCCCTCTAACCTGGATCACTGACAAGGGAGAAACCGGGTTGAAAAAGTCATTAAAGAAATTGGTAGTATATACACTGACTTTCGATAGCAGTGTCAATTCTTTGCTATGAGTATACGATTGTAAGCAAAGGTATCTTATCGCCTGATAATCCAACACACCCAATGCTTGAAAGGGGCGTTTCGTTACCAGCAAGCTACTCGTCGTGATTTACCCCACTTACTGAGCACAAATGGAAATAATACTAACTATACTCTCGTTCACAACACAACAAACCATGAGACAACTGGGATTGTATCAGTTTATCACACGTTATGTACTGTCTATTAACTTACATAAGATTGGGTTAGACGTTTCGTAACAACCTATATCTTAAGCAAACATTTGACGTTTTGATAAAATGTGTTGTCCATTATCTATCTATACATATAAACACGTACTGGTAAAATAATGAATGACTGACCTACTTTACTGTCCGTTAACTCTCGATATAACTTTTGTCCCTGCAAGTATTCTGGTAAGACACCTAATCAAACAAATAACGGACTGTTTCTGCTCATCTGCTGACCTGACCCTTTAAAATACTCTATCGTTCCCTCGTCTTGGTGATCGAGCTTATCAGGCGTATTATTATATACTGATATCTAATCAAACTGTAGACTGTGTACGATGTACAATTAAACACTATACAAATATAAAAGTAGATGTACTCAAATATATCCATACTTAAAGGACATCAAGCCACTTATTTCAAAGTCTTACTTTGAAAGTTCTCCTCCAGCTAGACCGGATCAATAATTGTTCGTCTATAATCAAATAGTCAGCACCAGTGGTAACATAGCGTTTAACAAACTTTCAAGTACTTAGTATAGGCCTAAGTTATCTATATTATGATGTCATCATCTGTGATCTCTGCAAAGGAACTGACCAAGGATATAAAACTGCATAGGGTACCTCAACTTTAAATCATGACCTCAGTTTAAAGCGACCAGTATGGTTGAATGATAAAATATTTTGTTCTACATGTCTAGTATTTTTTACTATTCCTTACTTGTGTGTGTGCAGAGGCGTAGAAAATGCCTGAGGGGCAGGCCAAAAAGGAGAGGTGTCACTCCAAAGCGAAGCCAAAAGGGCTAAAGCCCGTGAGGCCGTGGAACTGCCAGAGGCCCCCAAAAGCAAACGTATTCCAGATGGCCTGAGATGAAGTTTTGGGCATTTAGAGGGTTTAATTTTCACTTCAAAATAAGACCAAATGGCCTTCCCTCTAGTACGCTACTTTGTGATTAGGGGGTGGTGGGGGCGGTTAGTACGGGTCAGTTTCATAAAAACAAAAGTCAGAATGTATGGTATATCTGTTTAAGCTCCAGTAAAGGGAGTAATCCTTAAAATTTAGTAAACTTTGACACACAATTGACTTTGTCGGGCTATATGCTGAAAAAAAAATGGCGCGAAAAATTAACAGTTAGTAATGCCTTATAATTATGACAATATTAGCACATCGAACTAACCTCAGTCTCACTTTGTCTAAGCATAACTGCGACAAAATATATCCTCGTCGTTGACAGGGAAAGTCTGGATGTCACAGACTACAGCGCCAGAGACTGGACGCCATATACAGTCTTTTCTCGTTTTAAAATGTTACGTGGTGGATTTGTCGTAAATATTGCAGTATGTTAATCTATATTTCTTCACACTGTTTGGTCAGATATATTTACACTGGTTTTGACATGTTGATGCTGCATCTAATATGGGGAATCTTTAAAATGTCAATATATATTTGCCTCTACGAGATTGACCTTTGACCGACAGTTGAGGGATTAATTTATCGATTTGTTTTTCTGTATCTTAAATCTGTGTTGTGTCTGCGATATGAACAAATTACGATTCTGTGTAATGGTTAACATGTTAACATCTGTTTTGATCGTGTGCTAAGAAGAGAGGATCGTCTGCTGTGATGGGCTCTGGGTGGTAGTTCCCATTTGGATGTTCTAGTATACGAACGAGACAAATTTGGAATTAGGAATTGTAAAGGGATATCACTGAACTAAACGTTAAGTGTAGGTGAGTATGTCTTTTGTATTGTATTCAATATAATAATATAACATAAACCGTTCTTAAAACAAACAAACCAAATAATGATCGTGATTTCGTCTGGGTGTAATTTTCCAAAAACTAAACCACGAGTCATTCATTCAATAACGTGTAGGAAATAGCTCACCAGGCATTTTGAGCTGTTTGCAACTATATGACATTTTTTTTCTTCCGTTGTGTAGATTAGCAAGCCATTATCAACTAACCAGTTCATCAAGAAACAGATTATATAGAGTACTCAATCACTTAAAGATGGGTTCCCATATTTTCATTTATGAAAATGAAAATGCTAATACTTATATGACTAAAAAGGAGAGGTGTTCTAATAACTTTGTAAAATACCAGTTTGTATCACATGTCCATAGTTAATTCATAATTAGCTAGAGAAGAGAATTACCAGCAGAATTCCAATGAATGACCGATCAAGAATGGTCATAAAGTTTTTTTCTGTTAATTCATACTGTACATATATGGACATTTATGATTGGTTAAAACTCTTAATTATATGCAATACGAATATAATGATATGATTAAGAAAACATGATAATTCATTAGAAACACCAATTAATCAAATAGTTTGCTTTATTTGACATTAGAAAATAAGGAAACACATTTTGAAAGAATATTGCTATCCTTTCCCTTATTGCACACTGCATATAGAGTTGATCGTCGTTCGGTAGTCTTACAGGTTTACCATTGGATCTGGTGAATAGGGGGCATAAGAGTATACAAGCATCTGACTGAATATAAGTGACCCTTTACATGGATTAGCTTACTCGAAGAATCCACTTATCTATGAATGTCATTCGTTTGTTCTTTCAGTAGAATACATAATGTCTAGGCAAAGAAAGCGTGATGCTGAAATAGTCATCGTTGGTGCTGGTATAGCTGGACTCTCGGCAGCTCAAAGACTTCAGCGAAATGGTTTCCGTAAAATTACTATCCTAGAAGCTTCAGACAGGTAAATGAAGCTGAAAACCAGCTGATTCGTAATTTTATTTTCTCAATGGAGTTAACTTGTGTTATCCACTGTAATGTTGCTCATTGAATCTTGAACAAGCGAAATCCGTGACGTTTCTACTTTGGCAGAATCCCGCCTTATACTACACAACGAATCCCAGGCGGATTCAGCTGAATGTGTATGCGCTTACCCTATTTTCTACTATTTGTCCACTCTAGTCCCATTACTGTTAATGGGTCAAAAAATTATTTCATTTTGGCAGAGTTGGTGGAAGAATACAGACGATACAATATGGTCAAACAGACAATGATCTGGTAGATCTTGGTGCTCAATGGATACACGGTGAAGGGAAAGAGAACACAGCATATACACTGGCTAAAAAACATGGATTGATAAGTCCTCGTGTCAAACAAGAATGGTAAACATGATTTACTTGTGACGTAACTTCGACAACCCGTAACACTTTGACAAGGTTCAGACGCACAAGGAAAGAAACTTCAAAGCTCGTTATTTTTTGGGGGTTAATTTATACATATGTAATAAGTCCCCAGAAGTGCTAAAATGAACAAAAAACGCATAATTCCTTTTAAAAATACCTCAAACTAGGAATTTTACTTTCTATTTCTATGACGTCTTTTCTATATCTGGCAGAGTCTCAAGAAGAGACGATTCGTTATTTTAACTTTCCAACGCAGATAATTCTGGACACACATGGATTTTAAGGCTCAAATTTCGACGGTGAACACCATTACTGATTAGCTTAGCTAAAGAAGTCCTCGTTTTTGAGAATTAAGTACGATTGGTCAGAGAGATAAAGACCTTGTCCTTTAAAGATGATCTATACTTTTTGATATTGGCAAAATTTGCGGAGAGTTTTTACTGTGTTTATCTGAGTTATTTCCCTTGAAATCTCATCTCCTTTTGGATACCTAAATGTAATTTTTTAACAAATTTGGTTTCAGGCTGAGTGGAAAATGCTGTAATGAATATGGTAAGGAAATATCACGTGATATATTTCTTGCCGTTATAGATATAGCGTATGAAATCGAGGTCGAATTGGACAAAGTTTACCGAAAAAATCTATATTTAGCTGACGCTGAGTTAACAATACACGATTTCATGAACCAAAGGTTTCGTAAACTTCTCATGACCGCTTTTCCTGAAGAGGACCGCGAGGATGCAAAATCTGTGTTTAATTTGTATAAAAATTTACTTCGATTTGATAATGGTGATGACATTCGAAAGATATGTAGCCGCAACGTCGGACAATACCGCTCTGTCGGTGAATGTGAAGACATATGTCCACCGGAAGGTTTTCAGTCCATAATAAAGACTTTACTTAAAATGTTAACAGGAAAGGTTCAGATTAAATTGCAGTGCTCTGTGGTTAATATCAACTGGAAGGCAAGTCATGGGGTCAAGGTCGTTTGTAACAACGGAAGTGAAATCCAGGCTGATCATGTGATAGTCACGTGTTCTTTAGGCTATTTAAAGAAACATCACAAAACACTTTTTACTCCAGAATTACCTTTACTAAAATCTCAAGCCATAGATAAAATAGGTTTTGGTACAGTTAATAAAATATTCTTATATTATAAAGAACCATTTTGGATAAAAAATGAAGGCTCTATAAGATATGCTTGGACTGATGATAATTATAATATAAAAGATTATAAAACAGAATGGTTTAAAGCGATACATGGTTTCGATGAATTACACAATAACGATAATGTTTTAATGGGAAGTATTGTTGGTGATGAGGGAAGGTTTCTAGAAGGTTTACGTAAAGATGAAGTAAAGAAGGTTTGTACAGAACAAATTAGAAGGTTTTTAAATAATCCCTCTATACCTGAACCTACTGATGTTCTCACTACAAAATGGTTTGAAAATAAATGGACGTTAGGTTCGTATTGTTATATGACAGAAGAATCGAATGAATCAGTTAGAAAAGACTTGAATTCACCGTTATATCATCTTGATCAGCCAGGTGTACTGTTTGCTGGTGAAGCTTGTCATAAATCTAGATGGTCTGCTGCAGACGGGGCAAGGTCTAGTGGTTTAGATCAAGCCCAATTTCTAGTCAATCATTACAATCAAAAGGGTCAAAGATTGGTGTTTTTCGAAAACAATAAAACTTTGATCTGAATTGAGTATAGTTGGTTTCATGTTTCACCAGGCTAGTTTTTGATATTATAAGTACTCCGAATGGCTTTCAAATTTGCGATCCTGGCTAACAACGAATAACAACGATGTTATAAGGCTAGTTTTGGGGAGCTTTCTAAAGCATTTGATATGTTTTTGAATTTTTTTTAACAACGCTATTTTTGTACATGTTTGTTAATTATCACGAAGAAATTTCTACTTATTATAAACTATTCGTGTGATTTATATAAGAGTTATAACTTTGCACTTATTGCAAACTAGAGTTGTGATTGATATAAAAGTTATCACTTTGTACATATTATAAATTATTCTTGTGATTGATATAAAAATGATCACTTTGTACTTATTATAAATTATTCTTGTGATTGATATAAAAATGATCACTTTGTACTTATTATAAATTATTCTTGTGATTGATATAAAAATTATAACTTTGTACTTATTATAAATTATTCTTGTGATTGATATAAAAATTATAACTTTGTACTTATTATAAATTATTCCTGTGATTGATATAAAAGTTATCACTTTGTACTTATTATAAATTATTCTTGTGATTGATATAAAAGTTATCACTTTGTACTTATTATAAATTATTCTTGTGATTGATATAAAAGTTATCACTTATTTGTACTTATTATGAATTATTTTCGTGATTTGTATTAAAGTTATAACTTTCTACTCGTACTTGTAAACTAGAGGTGTGATTGATATAAAAAGTTATAACTTTCTATCACATAGAGGACAATATTTAGCCAAAATATGATTAAAGTGCATACATGTCAAATTTACTAAAGTTTATATTTTGAGAACGCATAGTGATTTGTTATTTTTTGTCTAGTCCAAAGAGGACCATACGTCGTATTATAGAGGTGTGATTGATATAAAAAGTTATAACTTTCTATCACATAGAGGACAATATTAAGCCAAAATATGATTAAAGTGTATACATGTCAAATTTACTAAAGTTTATATTTTGAGAACGCATAGTGATTTGTTATTTTTTGTCTAGTCCAAAGAGGACCATACGTCGTATTATAGAGGTGTGATTGATATAAAAAGTTATAACTTTCTATCACATAGAGGACAATATTTAGCCGAAATATGATTAAAGTGTATACATGTCAAATTTACTAAAGTTTATATTTTGAGAACGCATAGTGATTTGTTATTTTTTGTCTAGTCCAAAGAGGACCATACGTCGTATTATTGGCCCTTTATAAAAAAAATTCCATAATCCGTGATTCAAGTTGTAAAATATCTTATTGTTTGCTGTATGACATTCTATAGAAAGATTGCATGTATGTAAATAGCTTTCAGAAGTACCAACAATGTGAGATAACAGCATAACTCCTTCAAAAATACCCCAAACTAGAAATTTCACTTCCTTTGTGTCTTTTCTATTTATGGCGGAGAAAGACGTCATCAAACACAGATAATTCTGGACACATGATTACCGGGAATTTTTCCCTTAATGTGGGCAATAAAACACTGGCAAGCCGAGAAGGCTGAGAGGTTAATCAAGGCCTTGGCTGGGGTTTTCGACGGTTTTCGACGGTGAGCTGTGAACATTATTAATGATTAGCTTAGCCAAAACTTCATGTTTCTGAGGCTTAAGTACGATTGGTCCAACAGGTGGCGAAGCTGTCCCTTTAATTAGTGAATTGACAAGGTCAATATCGGTATGTATTATTGTGTGCCCGAAGTAAAACATAGCGTCATACAAGGAAATAAACTATTATCTTATCGTGACAATGACAAATGATATGTATATTGCAAAACATGTAGGTATATTTATTAATAGGTATATTTTAAACTTTATATATATATACTATGTGGCGAGTGTATCCAGGCTTATCATGTAGATAAATATATTTTATTTTATACTTTTTAATATGTGTTTTGGTCTTTACGTGTTTTAAGCAAGGATTAATAGTGCGAAGTTGGCGCTTACGAGGGTCTTTTAACCCAAACGTACCGCACTTTAAGACTGTGTCAACTTGCTTTGGATTTTATTGTAACTTCTTTTACTTCTATCCAAACGTTACATACCAAAACAGTAGAACTCGTAATTTTTAAGAAGGGATTAGTTTTTCGACGTATTTGATTTGGATCCTCACGAAAGAAAATCCACGATTTAATCTAACGGATGACTAAGAATTATTTATCTCATTCACAATATTATTGCGTAACTAAGAACATCTTGAATCGTGTAGAACAGAAAAATCAATTTACTCAAACAAAAGACGATCTTGACATTCGAGACTACGTTATCGAGACTACCCGATATTTACAGTGAATGAATGAGTGATCCGTGTCAACAGTGTTGTCGTGTGTGTGACTGAACAAAAATGGCGAAAAAGACAACAGCTGAAATGGCCCACATTGTGGTGAATGTGATATGCTTCGTTATAGGTAAGACATTTGATTTTAAATGGGTGAATTCGACTTTTAACTCTGGACTCGATCGTGTCGGGAGCACCCTGATCCAGTATGGTATACAGTCACCGCGTTCTCCATAAAGGTTACACCTATTCAATGTTATTATAAACTTGATGTGTTAAAAATATCTATTTTTTATACGGGTCAAGTGTGAAGAGTATATTAAAGGTATATATAAAATATGTTTGAATGTACCTATGTAAACTATGTATAGCCTACTTGATTCACATATCGATATAGGATATACCATGATATGCGTGTACTGATAACTGTGCCTGTCATCTCTAACAATACAAATATTGCATCAAACACGTGAGTTAAAACAAGTTGATGAAAAAGGGGGTGGGGGATAGGATTTAGTGTCAAAATTTACCTAATGGTGACAAACGAAACATCCATTTCCATCCATATCCGGGCTAAATATGGCTATACATAGGATATACCAAGTAGTGCTGATAACAGCATCTCTGACAACAAAATATTGCACACACATAAGTGTGATATGTATTTGTAATAGAGGGAATGGGGGAGTAAAATATATATCTGGGATAGGATAAAGGAAAGAAATTTGTAGTCTTAAATTCAATTTCCTAACAAGACTTCACTTCTCGGAACTGACGTTAATCCTTAATGCGGTGAAATGATATAAACAACGATGACGTACATGTATTTATTTATCAGATTATATAAAATATAGGCTAGGCTTCACTGTATTGATTCAAAGTATACGTAAACTTAAAGGATATATTAGATATAAGCGTATATATTGATTAATCATTCAGTTGGAAATGTTTCGGTTGAATAGCTCCACTCAAATTCACATATTTTGGATATAAAATCCTCATCAGTTGACCTGGGAATTGGTTTGAGATTCAAACGAGTTATGATGATTGGCATTAGATTAGACCCCCACTGACGTAGTTAAGAGGATAGAAACACACAATAATCCATTAAGTATGATGAATTAAGAAAAACAGTCAATCCGAAGATAATACTCTTAAATTCTTTTCTCCCTGGAACTGAACAGTCTTTTGGGGATACCGCCATTCTCCAGAACTACCTTATGGTACCAAGGTTTTACATAAACGTCACACAAAGTTGATTTTACATACGAAACATTTCATTTACCAATAATGGTTTTTCGAGCTCAGAGTCTGACAAGGGGGTTCACTCCCAGTTTAGTTCGAGATACAACTTTGGATTCCCCATTTCTATCCCCACTTTGTTGTAAGTTCAAAGCTTGACGTAGAAAAAAAAACATCGGATGGCTTTGTATTAAACTGAGGACTCGATTTCGGTTTTCTGTGCATGTCAAATTCCCTTTACTGTTGGAAATTGCAAAGGGGTAGACTTATGTTGCTGACCTGGCAAGTTTTCTCCATTACGTGATATTACCTGTCTTCCTTAGCCCTATCAGATGCAGCAATACCATTGCATAAAATGTTAATTTTCAACTGTTACGTCTGCAATCTGGAACGTGACTGCTATTACGAATGATCGTTTGCTTATTATTATACACATACTTAATGGATGACTAGATAGAATCCAGTCTAGTAGAGAGTTAATTACTTTCTAATCAATAACAAAGAGCATTGCAACATTACAATTTTACACTCATGTAACATTGCAGTGGTGAGTGGGTTTGTCATATCACATTGACCTGCCGTATCAAGGGTGCAGGCTCGTTATCTCCTGACTGACTAGTGCACTCTTGTACGTAGTTCAATCTGATTATTATCTAGATCTTTATGTTTCGTATCCTTTTTTCTCATGGGTTATTTCTACATTCGCTATCTATGATCTAAGACAATATAAAGAGACTTCAGTCAAATTTGACCGATTGTGTCACGGTAGCCTATCATAAATTATGCTGACCAGTCATATACAGTGTTACAAAGCACCCCAACGTTAAACAAAATGTTTGTCAATAAAATTGAATGAAGGTTGGTTGAATATTTTAGTGATCTAGAACAAGTGAAACAAACAATTTTCTAAAATCAAAAACGAAGATCTGCATTTTATTCAGTTTCGGTGCATTCCCTATGTCCGTCACCTTTACAATGTCAAGCTTTTACGAACAACGTCTTATAACTTGACTGCAACAGCCTCCTATCTTGTATCATGGAATTCAACTATTTGATTGGATTGTACGCTACCGAATACAGTCAATCACAGCCCACGACAGAAAGGAAATCAAAAGCTATATTGTTTACAGTCAAGGTCCCCGATTGGCTGTATTCGTTAGAGTACAATCAAATGAAATGAATTCTGTGATAGAAGAAAAGAGCCTAATGAATTCAAGGTATAAGGCGCAGTTCGTAGTTGCTTGACATCGTGAAGATGCATGTCCGTATAATGTAGAACTTAATTAATTGTTATTTTTCTTTTTATATATATATAGTTGTGTTACTGGCATCGTTGATAGAAGGAATTCATATTGAACCATTTAGAAGAGGCTTTTTCTGTAGCGATGAAACCATCAAGTATCCCTATAAAGAAGATACAGTATCTATTGCGGTAGCTGTCGCCATCGGTTTTGTTTTAGCTTTGTTAAGTGTGAGTACAACTTTGGTTTAGCTTTTGGTAAACTTTGTTTCAGTTCAGAATTGTTTCAGCCCAGCTATGGTTAAGCTTTTTAGTGAAACTTTGCTTCAGCTCAACCTTGGTTTAGCTTTATAGCTCAACTTTGTTTATCTCATTTTGTTTAGCTCAACTTTGTTTTAGCTTTATGGGAAAACCGTGGTTTAGCTCAACTTTGGTTTAGTTTTATATAAAAATTTAGTTTTTGCTTGTCATTGTGTGTGCTCATATGATGTTGTCTTTTTCAGATATTGATTTGTGAATGGATAAAATTTGGGAGTCAGAAGGAAGATGAAACTACTCTGGCGTTTATCGGACGGTTCGTATGGACGTGTGGTATTGAATTAGGAATATTTATGTTCGGAGGTGCTCTTTGTCAACTGGGAGTTAGTATCTTGAAATTAACCGTTGGAAGACTACGACCTCACTTTTTAGAAGTGTGCAATCCAGATTTTTCTCGAATTAACTGTTCAGGAGGTTATATTTATGATTATGAATGTCGTTTAAGTTCCACAGCCACGGCAGCTATTTTAAGAGAAGCACGGTAAGTAAAGTCATATCAATATATTGGAAGGATATGTTCTGGTCATTGTAAGTTGAGTACAACTATGAACCACCCGTCCCCTTTTCAGAACGGTCTGTATTTGATTGAATTCTATTGATGAAACGCATTGACATAAGTTACTTGTTACATCTGGTCATAATGTGGAGTGAAATGATGTTGAATATTCAAATTCATATTCACTATCATGTGATTAGGCAAACGACGTCTCTTCTGGACTGAGATAATTGGCCTGGTTATGGGATTACAAGATAGTTCATTTAAACTTGTCAATAGTTTGCCGTTGCACTATGTAAATATCTAACATTTCTATCTTCTTGTGCCACACATCCATATAGACTAGTAAGGAGTTATCATTTGGGTAATAAAAGCTTGGTTGATTGGTAGACGAGAAGTTAACGTTAACGCTAACTGATCTAGCCAACTGTAATACGAGGCTTCACCAAGACACTTTTTCAAACATGAACCCGATCCGTACAATAGGTCTTACAATTGTTTCTATTATATATGTTCTAGATTATCATTTCCGAGTGGTCATTCCAGCTTTTTAGCTTTTTCCATGGTTTATGTTGTCGTAAGTTAACAATTTTATTAGACTTTTGGTAATGTCGTATGGGCTATGAGTTATGATTATACCAATGTTCGTTGTATTTGAAAAGCATACAATCTGATCAACATTAAACTCTACGTGCTTTGTTTTACTAACTTTGTAGTGACAGTTAAAAGGTGCCAGGGCAACTTAGCGAGTTCCAATGCGATTCAATCTTCACAATGGTAAGATATTACATCTTCATCTTATACCTTGACTGCAATGGCCATCTTCTTGTGTCACGGAAATTTGTGATTGCAGCAATTTGATTGGATTGTACTCTAGCGCATACAGCCAATCGGAGCCCACGACAGAAAAACTGTAACAGCAATAGGGGTCTAATTGTCCGCAGTCGTTCAATCCAATCAAATTGCAGACCACAAAGCCAGAAGTGAGCCATTGCAGTCAAGGTATAAGATGAAGACGTAATACCTGGGCCTTTGTGACGATTATTCAAGCTGTGTTCGTTACATATTAGAGAAGTCTAACGCTGCTTCCATGGCAAAATTTTCCTCATTGTAAACTGAATACTTATTTCAGGATTCCCCAAGACGAGTAGGAAATTACGTAAACTATATGATTTCTATTCTTTTTTAGTTATATCTGAACAACAAAGCCAGAAGACAACATTGTGGACTGGTTAAGTACGTGTTACAATTTGCTGCATTCGCCACAGCTGGTTACGTGTGTATCTCTCGCGTTGGTGATTACAAACATCATTATACAGATGTCATCACTGGATTCTGTATTGGCGTTTTATTTGCTTTTTTAACGGTAAGTTAAGTTGCTTGCATGTAGTCAGTATATATTTTATTGAACAGAGCATATTGCAATGACGTAGAACAACTGTGCTAAAACAATTTCGCCAGATCATGGATGGCAAGGGGAGTCTCCCACAGGAAAGAAAACCACATAAAACTTTTATTGGGCAAACCATTTGTTAATGTGGATATTTCATTGACCTAAATCAAGTGTGACACAATAATTTCGTCAGATCATGGTTGGCATACAAATCCCACAGGGAAAAAAATCATAAACGAAACATTACATTTCTCTTTTCGAAACACCTCTTTGGAGTCCATTACTATACAACATTTACTCTTGATTTTGTCATACTTTGGACGAATTATCTTGCTTGTATGGATTTGTTTTTACATCTGGATTGACAGGTGAATCCACGTATATTTTTGTTATTGCAGAGGCTGATGATAGCTACCCATTGGACATATCCAACCTTTTATAAAACAGTAGAAGCAGAAGTTTTACCTGTCCGTTATAAATCTAATTCAACTGTGAACTCTGTCAATCTTTAAGTTTTGGGTGCTAATCCTTTCCAGTATATTACATATCAATTCATCATCATAATACAACATCATTTTGACAACTTCATTTCCATATTTTTATTAGCATTTATTTTTAATATAGCCACTCCAGTTAAGGTCTAATGACGGTCTTCTTGAACATTCGTCGAATTGATGACACCGACAGGGTTTCAAATTCCTTCCCTCTCTAACGCTATGAATTTGTGACGCGAACAAAAAGTGCATTAAATGGAGAGGGAAGTAATGTGATGGGCTGTGTCATGAAACAGACGAATGTTCATAGAGGTCGTCTTAAGACCCTAACTTTAGTGGCTTTATTAAAAATAAAAGGTAATAAAAACAGAAGAATTTGGTCTTATTTTGATTAGACTGGTCTATTTTATATCAGCTATGTAAATAAGTCATATTAGTAATGTAAATATCATATCATTTTGAACATTGTAAATATCATCATGCCAACATCTTACCATTATTACATTGAGCAATATTTTAACGAGAAAGGTTGTCTAAAAGTTTTACCGCTTAATAGACCACATCGCCAATGGTGATAACAGCAATCGAGAATTTTAATAATGCTTTAGAAACTTCACCATAAGAATATATGCCATTGATTTATAAGGTCAAAAAATGCTTAAATGGCGCTTGTCTTCTGCAGAATTTTCTATTGTACGATACCTCTGTTATATTATGAGAAATTTTGGATCGACATTACAATTGTTCCCAAAATTCAATGCTATCATTCCCTCGCATGTGCTAAAGCAGCAGAAAAAATTCTTAAATTGTAAAAGATTTTTTTTCATTATATTTGTAAGTCGTAATTTTTATCTAATTAACTGTGATATAAAAATGATATTTTATAAATAGTTTGGATCTAGTTGTCCAACTTCAGTAGGCACTCAGGCTGAAAATAGTTCAGCTCTGAGTAACAACATGATTGTTTAGATTCTATTTTAATATATATTTAATTAACTGTGATTTATCTATGATGTTTTATAAATAGTTTGAATCTTGCTTACTCTATCTGGATTATGATTAAGGAAGTCCAATACACTGTCTTATGACATAAAGGGATTGTAAAGAGCTTTTCTAAATTTATTTTGTGTATCTTGGACACAGATAGGATCGAATTTCACCATTCCAATTTTCATTCAGATTTCTGTGATTCCTGCAATTCCACTAAAACTAAGTCTTTGATGACCTTATATGATTAAGCATATTTTGCGATTAGTGACATCATCAAACTCTTAGCAGGAGTCTGATTGAAAATTGGAATAGTGCAAATTGATACTATCAGTGTCCCCGATACACGTGAATTTATATTTAGTAAACCTTTTCACAATTCCTTGAAGGCTAAATTAACGGACAATTTTTATATGAATTGGTATATCAGCGCAAATAGTAATGTCACAGTATGACAATTTACTTAGATAGAAATGATGCACGTGGGCACATATTAACATTTTGATATTGGCTTTTACAGTGGACAATGAAATTACCATCAAAAATTTTGAATTTCTCAGAGGAGATTATCTAAAGTGGCAATTGATGATGATTTAAATTCTAATTTAAAGTAGTGATTCAAATTCACATAAATATAACCGTTTATTATGGACGAAAGTAAGGAGATACCAGTAAGATGGAAGAGTTATCAAGTTTCTAACCGGTGGATTCGTTTTGCCGCATTGCCCAACTTGCCGCATCATGCCCATCTGCACATGTCGTTTTTGTGCAGTAGGGCACGATGCGGCAACTTGGGCAATGCGGCAAAACGAACCCACCGGTTTCGAACTATATTTTCATATATATAATACTCTCATTTTTTAAAGTCATATTATAAGCAATATATTTTACAGAAGAATGTTTCCCAAACAAGCGAGACTTATTTTACTTATATTCCTTTAGTCATACGAAATCAGTTTACGTTTTTTAACATAGCAAAAAGATGAAAGGAAGATGGGAACATGAATAAACATTAATTGGGTACAAATAGATATTAATGTAAAATAGATGTGATTAAATATATTTTCTACATTACTTTGTAAGTTGCTGAAAGTTTGCTCTTTTTTGATAAAAATTGCTCAGTTTTTCGCCTCTAGTTTTTCACCTAAAAGCCGGAAACAAGTTTGAAACAAATTTCGAACCTACCCCGGACCCCCCAAATCCATTTCAGCGAAAAAAAAGAAAAAAAAATTGTGGTAGAAATTTGAAAATTTTCCTGATCAAAATGACTAAAAAAATGGTCGGTTTTGGCCAGTTTTTGGGGATATATTAGCTCTTACTAAAACCGCTACTGTAGGCAGACCGTAGTTGCGACGAAGCTGGGTGGATAGCCAGGATCTGGTTCTACACGGCAACATAATTTCGGTTGCCCTATCTCAACTGGTGCCAAAGTTACAGGAGCTGAAAGTTTGCCCTTTTTGATGAAAATTTCCCAGTTTTTCGCCTGTAGTTTTCACCAAAAAGCCGGAAACAAGTTTGAAACAAATTTCGAACCTCCCCCGGACCCCCCAAATCCATTTCAGCCAAAAAAAAAAACAAAAAAATATTGTGGTCGAAATTTGAAAATTTTTCTGATCAAAATGACTTAAAAAATGGCCGATTTTGGCCAGTTTTTGGGGATAAATTAGCTCTTACTAAAACCGCTCCTGTAGGCAGACCATAGTTGAGACGAAGCTGTGCTCTGCAGGGTGGATAGCCAGGATCTGGTTCTACACGACAACATAATTTCGGATGCCCTATCTACAGGAGCTGAAAGTTTGCCCTTTTTTGATGAAAATTGCTGATTTTTCGCCTCTAGTTTTTCACCAAAAAGCCGGAAACAAATTTGAAACAAATTTCGAACCTCCCCTGGACCCCCTAAATCCATTTCAGCCAAGAAAAAGAAAAAAAATTCTGGTCGAAATTTGAAAATTTTCCTGATCAAAATGACTAAAAAATGTTGTTTCCCCTATGCTGAAATGCTGAAATAGACGAATCTCCAATGATTCAAATTATTGAAAACACGTAAAAGGCTTTTGTTCGACATCATGACGTCAATGATACATCTTGGCAATGATGATTTGGGGATACAAGCTATTTATCGGTGGGTAGGGGTGGTTCGGGGCGGTGCCACTGGTTACATCAGGTAAATGTTAATGGGCCACTGAGATATCGTATTTAAATCAAATTTGATATTTGGGAGTTAGTTACAAGAAAGTTTTAAATGGCCGATGCGAGATCAGTTTCGTTACAAAATATAAATTCATGGAACCGGAGACGTGACATAAGTGGTGTAGGGAGAAAATGATGGTATAACTGAACTACAAAAATAAACATCTTTCCCAATAGATCTGGGTTTAACATAAGGTTAAAAACCCAGCACCCGAGGAGAGGTGGAAAATACCCAATTAACAGGGCCTATTTTTCTGTCTCCACTCCAGCCGAAATCTCGCGAAATCAGAGGCTGGAATAGAGACAGATGTTTCGGTCTACTCCGGGGTGAGCTGATGTCAGTGTATTGAAGAGACCTCTACACCTGTATTGTATTTCGTGTTCAGTGTGACTGCAGACATCCCAGGGTACACTTCTTGTTGTCATGTCAGCAACGTAACACAAAAATGTCCCTGGATTCTGAATTGAAAATGTGTTGATTCTGACCTTTAGGTAAGCTTTTTGTTTATTTTATTAATTTTTAGCCTGAAGGCAGGTATGTTTGGTTTCATTGTTATGTATATAAATACCTTGATCAACAATTAATGAAGGGTTTGTGCTGATTCTAATGTTGTCAGAATGCTTTGATGTCAAATGCATAAATAAATCTTCTGCTACAAATTCTCCAATGCCTCACTGGCTTTGTTTTCTTGTTTGGTCTGATTTTTACAATAAATTTGATAGAGCAAGGATCCAAGTCAGTTTTGCCCATGCGCTTTGTTTTTAAATGTTCCCATAACGCGTGCATGATACTGGATTTTCCTCATTTTTTCACTCTTATTTTACAGGTATCCAAAACTGATATCAAGATCATTTGGTTTTTATCTAAGGTAGGTCAAAATTTATATTTAAACATTATTTGCCATGTTTGCTATAAATAAACAATGTAATTATGTTAAGATCAAACAGCGAGAAACTCTTGAGTAACAATATAATATTTTTTAAAGAAACAATGTAAATTGTATGTTGTTAAAGGAAATATAAGACAGTATAGTAAGATTTAGGAATTGCATGTTCTTTTTTTCAAATTTTTTGAATTATACGGTAAGGGTTTATATGATTGTTGAATTAATTTGTTAATTTGAATGATAATTTAGTAATTTATGCTATGAATGTAGAGTAGTATAATATAGAACAAAACTGTTATGTTATAATATTAATGTGATAAGAATATAGCTGAAGTAATGATGGCGTAATATGTTATGTGGTAAAAATATAACTGAAGAAATGATAATGTTGTAATATATGATAAGAATAAAGGTGAATAAATGAGCATATGTGATGAATATAAAATTGAATAAAAATGTTATAATGAATGACAGGAATGAATAAATCTGAAGGAACTATAATGTTATACTGTATGACATAAATAATAATCTTTTACTATATGGTAGGAATTATAATGAAATAAAACTGAAAAATGATAATGGTAAAATGATTGACAGGAATGATATGCAATGAATAAATATGAATGAATAATATATGATAGAATAATAATGTTATGATATATGATAGTAATAAAGCTGATAGAATAATAATGTTATGATATATGATAGTAATAAAGCTGATAGAATAATAATGTTATGATATATGATATAAATAAAGCTGATAGAAAAATAATGTTATGATATATGATAGGGATAAAGCTGATAGAATAATAATGTTATAATATATGATAGTAATAAAGCTGATAGAATAATAATGTTATGATATATGGTAGAAATAAAGCTGATAGAATAATAATGTTATGATATATGATATAAATAAAGCTGATAGAATAATAATGATATAATATATGATAGAAATAAAGCTGATATAATAATAATGTTATGATATATGATAGGAATAAAGTTGATAGAATAATAATGCTATGATATATGATAGGGATAAAGCTGATGAATAATAATGTTACATTATTATAAGAATAATGCTGAATGAACGATTATTCTATAATATATAAGAATGCTAAATGAATGATTTAATATATATGTGATAGGAATAAATCTGACAGAATTATATGATATAATTTATAAGAATAAAGCTGAAGGAATGATAATTATATTATGTATGCTAGAAATAACGCTGAAGGGGGATGACAATACAGCAATATTTATTAATGGAGACACAGTACAAGCAATCTTGAGATTCGAACCCATTGCACAAAGTAGATAGACAATAGCCTACCAGAATAATCAGTAAGAAATATAATCAAATTGGTTGTTACATTCTGTTGATTACAAATCTTCTTCCCATTCTTAACGGGATCTTCCCATGGTTACGATATAAGATCCTATCCACTAGAAGGATAAAAAGCATAATCTCTCCGAAGCGTAACAGGGCTCCATGTGTAGCTTCCTAGAGAGCGGAACACTTGAATCTGAGAATCTATTGGGTTTATTTATGCTGCCTGTTGAACTTTTCAGTAAATGTGTGAATGTGTTTTTATACAAGTCAATTTTAAAATCCTATCTTGTTTGAAGAGAAAAGATGACTTCTTTAGGTTAAAAGGGAAGTCTGGCCAAATTTTCTCTTCCCAATTCAATTCTTATCCCCC
Organism: Lottia gigantea; assembly: GCF_000327385.1. Classification (NCBI taxonomy): domain Eukaryota; kingdom Metazoa; phylum Mollusca; class Gastropoda; family Lottiidae; genus Lottia; species Lottia gigantea. The sequence goes on from NW_008710245.1 coordinate 1,496,194, forward strand.
ACTGTGGCTATAATCTGATGAGCTGTGTATCATATAAGACGTAAGAATGAATGTTTAAAGCTCGTCAGATTTATAAAGGTTGATTTTATGTGGACGTTATTGTAGTCATTAAACATGAAGTCAACGTCAAGTATGAATGTATTTCCAAGTTCAACAGGGGCTTTGTTTATAAATACAACTTCTTTAGGATAAGGGAAGTTGTCAAAAGTTTATCATTGGCTGTAACTGGACATATTTCAGTCTTTTATAATTAGGAATCTCTCTCTGTAGGAATGGCTATAAGATTGATGATGTTATTTTTTTCTAAATTGGGTAGGGACGGCGGCTAGCGTGACAGCCGAAGTAAGGCATGTAGTAGATGAGGGGGCCTTTTGCTGCATGTTATGAGTAGGTGATGTCATATGTTCCACGGTCGCAACGATTAGAACTTTACAAAATCAAATGACATTCTATATTTTTTACCTTCCTTCAGGGGGAATCAAATCTAGACTAGTGCCAGATATTTTTCTAAATTATTCTCAGTTTTCATGTGTTCAACGGATAGAGGATGCATACCTTGGGCAGGTCCTGCGTCTATCGGGTGGCATACTAAACTCTGGCGGTGGGACTAGCTGTGGGATTGAGACCATAAAGTGATAGCATCGTGTAACAACTATTTGAATATTTGTTTTTCTGTTTATTTTGTTTCTTGACTAGAAAAATCCACGAAGAATTGGATTTTATTTTCTTCACATGAAATGCATTTCATCTTTGACTTATTGTGGATATGATTTTCTTTCTTGATTAAAAAAAACTGGAAAAGGAAGAATACACAAGAATTTCTTGATCGAGATTTGTATTTAGTGTAATGTCGGGAATGATAATGTTATAATTAATGATATGAATAATGTTGATAGAATAATAATGTTATAATATCTGATAAGAATAAAGCTGATAGAATAATAATGTTATGATATAAATAAAGCTGATAGAATAATAATGCTATAATATATGACAGGAATAAAGAATATATGATATGATTAAAACTGATGGAATACTGATGTTATGATATATATGAATAAGCTGGAAGTGAAAGAATAATAATGTTATAATATATAAGAATAAAGCTGATAGAATAATAATGCTATAATATATGATAGTAATACAGCTGATAGAATAATAATGTTATAATATATGACAGGAATAAAGAATATGTGATATGATTAAAACTGATGGAATACTGATGTTATGATATATATGAATGAAGCTGAAAGTGAAAGAATAATAATGATATAATGTATGTTTGAAATATAGCCGATATAATAATGATATAATATATGATAGGAATAAAGTTTAGAGAATAATGTTATAATATATGATAAGACTAGGGCGATACAATAATATGATATATGAGGGGAATAAAACTGACAGAATAAATGTTATGATTAGAACAATGCTGGTACGGTTATAAGATTTAAATATAATTATGTTAGAAATGAATGATAATGTTACCAATAAAGGTGAAGGAATGATAATGTTATATAAGAGATGAATAGAACTGAAGGAATGATAGGAAAATATGATAGTTTATGATAGAAATAAAGGTTAGAGAATGATAATGTTATGATATATGATCGATATAAAGATTAAAAAATGATAATGTTATAAAATGTTATGATAGGAAAACGTGATATGTTATGACAGGAATATAGATTGATAATTATATAAGAATAATGTTGACAGAATTATAATATTATATATAATATATGATCGGAATAAAGCTGAAGGGATTAATTTTTAATATTTGATAGAAATAACACTGAAGGACTGATTATATTAAAATCTTTCATCTTGGCTGATTTATTTCTCTTTCGAGAAGTTTACAACTATACAACTTTTACTTTCGATTTTGCCTTACTTTGGAGATTTTGATTAACGGAAATGTCTTGCTTGTACGGATTTGTATATGAAAGGAATTAAGCTGAAGGGATGAAAATACAGCAATATTTTATGTAGACAGAGCACAAGAAATTTTGGTTGAGATTCGAAGCCATGGCACTGAGAAGAAAATATTACAGGACAATAGGCCACCAGAATAATCAGTAAGAAAAATAATCAAATTGGTTGTTACATTCTGTTGATTACAAATCTTCTTCCCATTCTTAACGGGATCTTCCCATGGTTACGATATAAGATCCTATCCACTAGAAGGATAAAAAGCATAATCTCTCCGAAGCGTAACAGGGCTCCATGTGTAGCTTCCTAGAGAGCGGAACACTTGAATCTGAGAATCTATTGGGTTTATTTATGCTGCCTGTTGAACTTTTCAGTAAATGTGTGAATGTGTTTTTATACAAGTCAATTTTAAAATTCTATCTTGCTTGAAGAGAAATAATGACTTCTTTAGGTTAAAAGTGAAGTCTGGCCAAATTTTCTCTTCCCAATTCAATTCTTATCCCCCACTGTGGCTATAATCTGGTGAGCTGTGTATCATTTAAGACGTAAGAATGAATGTTTAAAGCTCGTCAGATTTATAAAGGTTGATTTTATGTGGACGTTATTGTAGTCATTAAACATGAAGTCAACGTCAAGTATGAATGTATTTCCAAGTTCAACAGGGGCTTTGTTTATAAATACAACTTCTTTAGGATAAGGGAAGTTGTCAAAAGTTTATCATTGGCTGTAACTGGACATATTTCAGTCTTTTATAATTAGGAATCTCTCTCTGTAGGAATGGCTATAAGATTGATGATGGTATTTTTTTCTAAATTGGGTAGGGACGGCGGCTAGCGTGACAGCCGAAGTAAGGCATGTAGTAGATGAGGGGGCCTTTTGCTGCATGTTATGAGTAGGTGATGTCATATGTTCCACGGTCGCAACGATTAGAACGTTACAAAATCAAATGACATTCTATATTTTTTACCTTCCTTCAGTGGGAATCAAATCTAGACTAGTGCCAGATATTTTTCTAAATTATTCTCAGTTTTCATGTGTTCAACGGATAGAGGATGCATACCTTGGGCAGGTCCTGCGTCTATCGGGTGGCATACTAAACTCTGGCGGTGGGACTAGCTGTGGGATTGAGACCATAAAGTGATAGCATCGTGTAACAACTATTTGAATATTTGTTTTTCTGTTTATTTTGTTTCTTGACTAGAAAAGTCCACGAAGAATTGGATTTTATTTTCTTCACATGAAATGCAACAAAATTAAAAAGATTTGTATTTCTGGAATGTCGGGAATGATAAGAATAAAGCTGATAGAGTAATAATGCTATAACATATGATAGGAATTAAGCTGATAGAATAATGATATTATAATATATGATATGATTAAAACTGATGGAATAATGATGTTATGATATATGATATAAATAAGCTGAAAGTGAAAGAATAATAATGTTATAATGTATGATAGAAATAAAACTGATAGAATATTATTTTAATTTTAGAATATATGATATGAATAAAGGTTAGAGAATATTATAATATATGATATGAATAAAGTTGATAGAATAATGATGTTATAATAGATGACAGGAATGAATAAAGTTGATAGAATAATAATGCTATAATATATGACAGGAATAAAGCTGATAGAGTAATAATGCTATAATATATGACAGGAATAAAGCTGATAGAATAATCTTATAATATATGATATGATTAAAACTGATGGAATAATGAGGTTATGATATATGATATAAATAAGCTGAAAGTGAAAGAATAATAATGTTATAATGTATGATAGAAATAAAAATGATAGAATATTATTTTAATGTTATAATATATGATATGAATAAAGCTGATAGATATGATAGTAATAAAGCTGATAGGATAATGATGTTATAATATATGATAGGAATAAAGCTGATAGAATAATAATGTTATAATATCTGATAGGAATAAAGCTGATAGAATAATAATGTTATAATATATCATATGAATATTGCTGGGAAAATGATGTTATAATATGAATAAAGCTGAAAGTGAAAGAATAATAATGATATAATGTATGTTTGAAATATAGCCGATATAATAATGATATAATATATGATAGGAATAAAGTTTAGAGAATAATGTTATAATATATGATAAGACTAGGGCGATACAATAATATGATATATGAGGGGAATAAAGCTGACAGAATAAATGTTATGATTAGAACAATGCTGGTACGGTTATAAGATTTAAATATAATTATGTTAGAAATGAATGATAATGTTACCAATAAAGGTGAAGGAATGATAATGTTATATAAGAGATGAATAGAACTGAAGGAATGATAGGAAAATATGATAGTTTATGATAGAAATAAAGGTTAGAGAATGATAATGTTATGATATATGATCGAAATAAAGATTAAAAAATGATAATGTTATAAAATGTTATGATAGGAAATGTGATATGTTATGACAGGAATATAGATTGATAATTATATAAGAATAATGTTGACAGAATTATAATATTATATATAATATATGATAGGAATAACGCTGAAGGAATTAATTTTTAATATTTGATAGAAATAACACTGAAGGACTGATTATATTAAAATCTTTCATCTTGGCTGATTTATTTCTCTTTCGAGAAGTTTACAACTATACAACTTTTACTTTCGATTTTGCCTTACTTTGGAGATTTTGATTAACGGAAATGTCTTGCTTGTACGGATTTGTATATGAAAGGAATTAAGCTGAAGGGATGAAAATACAGCAATATTTTATGTAGACAGAGCACAAGAAATTTTGGTTGAGATTCGAAGCCATGGCACTGAGAAGAAAATATTACAGGA
>NW_008710245.1:1501016-1502601 GCF_000327385.1 Lottia gigantea
GCTAGCGTGACAGCCGAAGTAAGGCATGTAGTAGATGAGGGGGCCTTTTGCTGCATGTTATGAGTAGGTGATGTCATATGTTCCACGGTCGCAACGATTAGAACTGTACAAAATCAAATGACATTCTATATTTTTTACCTTCCTTCAGGGGGAATCAAATCTAGACTAGTGCCAGATATTTTTCTAAATTATTCTCAGTTTTCATGTGTTCAACGGATAGAGGATGCATACCTTGGGCAGGTCCTGCGTCTATCGGGTGGCATACTAAACTCTGGCGGTGGGACTAGCTGTGGGATTGAGACCATAAAGTGATAGCATCGTGTAACAACTATTTGAATATTTGTTTTTCTGTTTATTTTGTTTCTTGACTAGAAAAATCCACGAAGAATTGGATTTTATTTTCTTCACATGAAATGCATTTCATCTTTGACTTATTGTGGATATGATTTTCTTTCTTGATTAAAAAAAACTGGAAAAGGAAGAATACACAAGAATTTCTTGATCGAGATTTGTATTTAGTGTAATGTCGGGAATGATAATGTTATAATTAATGATATGAATAATGTTGATAGAATAATAATGTTATAATATCTGATAAGAATAAAGCTGATAGAATAATAATGTTATGATATAAATAAAGCTGATAGAATAATAATGCTATAATATATGACAGGAATAAAGAATATATGATATGATTAAAACTGATGGAATACTGATGTTATGATATATATGAATAAGCTGGAAGTGAAAGAATAATAATGTTATAGTATATGATAAGAATAAAGCTGATAGAATAATAATGCTATAATATATGATAGTAATACAGCTGATAGAATAATAATGATATAATATATGATATAAATAAAGCTGATAGAATAATAATGTTATAATATATGACAGGAATAAAGAATATGTGATATGATTAAAACTGATGGAATACTGATGTTATGATATATATGAATGAAGCTGAAAGTGAAAGAATAATAATGATATAATGTATGTTTGAAATATAGCCGATATAATAATGATATAATATATGATAGGAATAAAGTTTAGAGAATAATGTTATAATATATAATAAGACTAAGGCGATACAATAATATGATATATGAGGGGAATAAAACTGACAGAATAAATGTTATGATTAGAACAATGCTGGTACGGTTATAAGATTTAAATATAATTATGTTAGAAATGAATGATAATGTTACCAATAAAGGTGAAGGAATGATAATGTTATATAAGAGATGAATAGAACTGAAGGAATGATAGGAAAATATGATAGTTTATGATAGAAATAAAGGTTAGAGAATGATAATGTTATGATATATGATCGATATAAAGATTACAAAATGATAATGTTATAAAATGTTATGATAGGAAAACGTGCTTTTATGACAGGAATATAGATTGATAATTATATAAGAATAATGTTGACAGAATTATAATATTATATATAATATATGATCGGAATAAAGCTGAAGGGATTAATTTTTAATATTTGATAGAAATAACACTGAAGGACTGATTATATTAAAATCTTTCATCTTGGCTGATTTATTTCTCTTTCGAGAAGTTTACAACT